>NC_081184.1:59827492-59960193 GCF_029867415.1 Vicia villosa | reverse complement strand
AGTCATTATGTTGATAATATTGATGTTGAAATTATTGATAATGTGCCCATTGAAGATGATAATGTTGATAGTGTGCAAATTGAAAATGATAATGTTGATAGTGTGCAAATTGAAAATGATAATGTTGATAGTGTTGAAGTGAATAATGATGATGATAATGTTGATTATGATATATTTGATCCAAGAAATTGGGAGCGCCTTCCACCTAAATTGATTGATTTATTGGTTGCAAAAGGTCCTAAAAGAGATAATTCCATTGTGAAGGGTCCTAGAGATAATTTGAATAGACGCTTTACAGCTAATTTGTATACTAGAGCTTAGCAAATGGAGAGATGTGTGATAGAGATTGGCTTGTTTATTCGAAAGAGCTTGATAGAGTATTTTGTTTTTGTTGTAAAGTTTTCAAAAATGGGATTGGTAGGGGACTATTAGCAAATGAGGGTTATAGTGATTGGTCACATGTTGGTGCAAGAATTAAAGAGCATGAGTTAGGCATGGAACATGTTAAGAATATGACTACTTGGTATGAGTATCGTTAAAGGCTGCAAAAATTTCAAACTATTGATAAAACGACTCAAAGATTAATTGAGAAAGAAAAGGATCACTGGAAACAAGTTTTAAAAAAGAGTTATTTCAATAGTGAAATTTCTTGCTAAACATAATTTGGCCTTTCGAGGTTCTAAAGAGAAATTGTACGAAGATAGCAATGGCAACTTTTTGGGTTTGATTGAAATGTTGGCTGAATTTGACCCAATTATTCAAGAACATGTTAGACGTGTTACATCTCAAAAAGTTCATGTTCATTATCTTGGGCATAGAATACAAAATGAATTGATTGCATTGCTTGGTTCTGCAATTAAATTTGAAATCATTAGTAAAATCAAACAAGCTAAGTATTTCTCAGTGATACTAGATTGTACTCCTGATGTTAGTCACCAAGAGCAAATGTCCTTTGATAATAAGATTTGTGAATGTCTCTTCAACCTCTGTTAGCATTGAGGAATCATTTTTAGGATTTTTAAAAGTGAATGATACAACTAGTCAAGGGGCTTTTTGATGTTTTACAAAATGAATTGAAAGAACATGGTCTCGACCTATTTGATGTGAGAGGACAAGGGTACGATAATGGGTCAAATATGAAAGGAAAGCATCAAGGTGTACAAAAGAGATTTTTAGACGTTAACCCGAGAGCCTTCTATACTCCTTGTGGTTGTCATAGTCTTAATTTGGCATTGTGTGATATGGCAAACTCTTGTAATAAAGCTAGGGAATTTTTTTGGAGTTGTTCAACGCATCTATACAATTTTTTTGCCAATTCTACTAAGAGATGGCAAATTTTGAAAGATAATGTAAAAGGGTTGACTCCAAAATCGTTGTCATCCACTCGTTGGGAGAGTCGGATAGAAAGTGACAAAGCTATAAGAACACAAATGTCTGATTTTACAGAAGCTTTACTTGAAGTGTCAGAAAATGATCTCGATCCTAAAATACAAAATGAAGCCAAATCCTTAGCAACAAACGAGCTTGGTGATTTTGAGTTTTTGATGGCTATAATTATTTGGTTTGAAATATTATCTGCAATTAATTCTGTTAGTAAGCTTTTACAAGAAAAGGATATGCTTATTGACGTTGCTATGGAAAAAATAAAGGGATTGATTTCATTTTTTGAGGGATATAGAGAAACAGGTTTTATAAGGCACTGATAGTGCTAAGGAAATTGCGGTTGAATTGCTTATCACCCCAACATTTCCTCAAAGGCGTATAATTAAAAGAAAAAGACAGTTTGATGAGAATTTGAGTACTCCAGCAGTCGAGCTATCTGAAGAGGAATCTTTAGGGTTAATTATTTTCTTTACCTTGTTGATCAAGCTGTTGTTTCTTTGAATAAGAGATTTGAGCAATACCAAGAGTATGAAACTACTTTTGGTTTCTTGTTTACTTCTCACAAGTTACAATCATTGGATGATGCAACTTTAAGTCTTGTTGTAGTAACTTTGAAAGAGTATTGAAACATAATGAGCAATCTGATATTAATGGGAGTGGATTTTTTGCGGAGTTAAAGTCGCTTAGAGAAATGTTTCCGGAAGAAATTATATATCCTACTGATATATTATTATTTTTAAAAGGCTTGGATTGTTTTCCTAATACAGTTATTGCATATAGAATTTTATTGACTATTCCTGTGACAGTTGCTTCTGCGGAGAGAAGTTTTTCAAAATTGAAGTTATTAAAGACTTACTTGCGGTCTACCATGTCACAAGAAAGACTTAATGGATTAGCATTGATAGCTGTTGAAAATGATCTTTTGGAGAGAGTAAAATATGAAGACCTAGTTGATGATTTTGCTTCAAATAAGTGTTAGGAGAAAGGCTCTTTTTAATTAGTTTAGAAACTTTAAGTTGTATGAAATGTTATTTATAGTTAAACATTACTTTGAGGTTTTTTGGAGGCTCTATTTAGTTAATATATAACTATATTTTTGGTACGTCATTTTAATCATTAAATGTGAACTTTTTTCTTTAGGGCCTATTTTTAAATTAGAACAGGGTCTCTGATTTGATTGGGCCGGCCCTGGTTAAGCGTACCTGATTTTTGTGCAGTGTTGAGTCTCTGCTAATCATGTGATATTCAAAAGACTTCTAGGACAAAAATCTTGGAATTTTGAATTGTAAAAGATTGATTTGATTGATGGTACAAAACACTGAGAATTGTACTGTCAGTAGTTTGACTGTCAACTGACTGTTCGGGTATTGATTGTTAGCAGTTAGAGTGAAAAATCAACAGTCAAAGTTAATTTTCTTTTTGTTGTTTTTTGTTTTATGTGAAAAATTAAAGTATTATTTACATGACTTGTTAAAAACACAGACAATAATAAATAACTAATATTTACTGTACGCGAGCAAAATTACCGATAATAACCCCTGAAAATCATTTTAATGCACAGAAAAATGAATATTTGACTGGCATAAAACACACAAAATATTATCAGAATAATTAAGCAATAGTATGACAAATAGTACAACATTTAATACTGACAGTACAAACATTACATACTATAATGAACAGTACGACGAATAAACGGTACATTAAGAAAATAAGAAAATACGGCGAATTTTAAGAATGACAATTAATAACCCATGCTAACAAATAATAACATGTAGATGATTGGGAGTGCAATGCAACCCGGGTCCACAGTGTTCCGGGCTATGTAGACAGAAGAAAGACATGATCACCGTAGCAATGGTGATGGACCATAAGAAAACAACGTTTCCCCACCACTTCGCCATTTTGTCGGGGAAGAAGAAAGGATGGGTTATGAAGTAGAAATTTGAGAGATGAGTTAGAATTTGATGTGAGATTTTTATGGAAAAATGAGAGGTATTTATAGAATGGAAAGAAGGATAGAAACGTTGGGGAAGGAAGTGATTCCGTACAAAAGGAAAATTTGAGTGGAAGTAAGATTTGAAAGAAAGTGTATGATAGTGTTGGGAAAAAGAGAGATGTATAGAATAAAGTTAGGATTTGATTTTTGAAAAAGAGATTTGAAAAGATTTTGAAAATAATGGAATATAGTACAAAAATTAGTGGGAAACAAAAGATAATAATAATCTACTTGTTACCACCAGTATAGTCCGAGTATCCTGATTCTGCGCCTGCAAAAGATTTAACTCTGGACCAATTGTGTCAGTACTATTTATCTGTAATAAATAAATAGCATGTGTGAAGTAATAAACAGTATTTGGCGTTTGCGTAAGAATATAATTCAACTGCAGGCCAAAATACTGTATAAGAAAAAATTCTAAAACTAAGTATTTCACATGTCAGGATATTTATTGAAATAAAAATCCATGATTATATGAGACCTCTTAATTTTTAGATTGGAGTTTTCTTGAAAAAAGATGCGGGCAAATTTTGGGGTATAATAGTTCCCCCTATTCAATCTTCTTAAACCTGAAGAGATTGTCTGAAATCTGAAGGTAGAAGATGATTGAATATTTAGATGCCCTGAAAATTTGCACTTACCCTTGATCAGAAGAGATGTTGGAAGTTGCATTTGAATGTCGTCTGCGAAATGTTGTTGGCAGATTGAAACATTACCTGAGATGGGCTCTCAGATGCCACCTGGCAATTGTATTGATGGTTCGTTCATCAGAATGAATCCATTGATTATATCTTGATGAAGGATTTGAAAGTCTTTGCGTTGACTGTTTCGGAACCGTCCAAGGCTACCGCTTTAAGTCTAGGAGGATGATCGTTACGGAACTGTCCGAAGTTTTTTCCGTTTTAGATTTTGGAAGTTGATCATTGTGGAACCGTCTGAGGTATCAGCTTTAGATCTTCGATGTTAGATCGTTCTGGAACCGTCTGAGGTATCAGCTTTAGATCTTCGATTTGGCAGATCGTTCTGGAACCGTCTGAGGTATCAGCTTTAGATCTTTGATGGTAGATCGTTCTGGAACCGTCTGAGGTATCGACTTTAGATCTTTGATGGTAGATCGTTCTGGAACCGTCTGAGGTATCGACTTTAGATCTTCGATGTTAGATCGTTCTGGAACCGTCCTGAGGTATCAGCTTTAGATCTTCGATGTTAGATCGTTCTGGAACCGTCTGAGGTATCGACTTTAGATCTTCAATGTGTAGATCGTTCTGGAACCGTCTGAGGTATCGACTTTAGATCTGTAATGCTTGTTTTGAGTTGATAAGTGATCAGAATGAATCTTCGGCTTGATTATATCTGAGAGAACCGTTCATGGAATTCAGGTGAACCACTGCATGTGATTGAGATATCTTTGTCGAAGATATCCGTCTGCCTGAAATATCAAGTTAGTGATATGCAATGTTTATGATGCATGTAATGTTAAGATATTCCCGAGCTAAAGGAGAAATATGCATGTTATGTTGTGTATGAATATGTGTATGATGTATGAGGTATGAATATGATGTATGATGTCAAGCTTCTATTTGGGAAAATAAATTTCCGCCAGTCATCTGGATATGACTATATTGTGATTGTTGATGATCTTTTGTCTTGTTTGAGTACCCCTCGGCTGGGGAACTTCATTGAGAACCATGGTACTCTGTTGAAGGATCTTTGACTACCGCTTGGGAAGGAAAGGTAGTTGGAAGTTTCTGATTTTGATGCCCTTTTAAGTGGGAATTGGAGGAAGATGCATAATCCTCCAATGCACTATCTGACCAAGCCCAGGTGTGGAGATCACACCTTTTGAGGATAGCAATCTAGAAACAACCCTGCTGGGGGATAAGATTTCTCGAATCACTTCGTTCAGAAATCTTTTTGAGGAATTTGCTGAGAAATGTGTTTCTCTTGGGATTTTTCTTCTGATGGGATGATGTCCAGATAATTGGGGACATTACCTGAATGCTATTCCTGTTTTTCCTAGTAAACATCAATCATATTCAAATGCACATGTTCATTCAAAATTATCATTGGGACGTTTACGTATTCAAAACAGAAAAAGTGAAAATAGTGATTTTGAGCCTAAGCTGCATTGATTTTTTTTTTTTTGAAAAAGAGCCATGATAGGCTGGTTAGCACAGGGAGACAACAATCCTAGAAGTAGGAAATTGTCATAAAGCTTTGGAAAATATTTATAAAGAGATAAATAGCTATGTGAAAACAATCCAGTCAAGTTTCAATTCTGCTGTTGCCCAATCTGTCTTCGAGCATCTCATCCCTCACTTGTTGGAATAAAGTGATTGGACTGATCGGTGTCTTTGATGTGTTGAATCTTGACGGTGAGTAGGCAGCTGACCGGAACATAGTTGTACGCTTATATTCCCTAACTTTTGCCTAGGATGCCTTTTTCAGGTTTTCAAGCCTACCGGGATAGTATTTGTTTAGTCTCTAAACTTTTGCCTGGATCGCCCTTATCGGGTTTTCTATCCACCGAGACGCTCATTTTTATTTGCCTAAGTTGCCCTTTCAGGTTTTTAACTTAGCGAGCTGTTTTTTAAGCGAAGTACTTTTTGACTATGTCTGCATTCACAGGGTGTGGGAAATCCTCGCCATCCCATGGTGGTA
Source organism: Vicia villosa (assembly GCF_029867415.1). Taxonomy (NCBI): domain Eukaryota; kingdom Viridiplantae; phylum Streptophyta; class Magnoliopsida; order Fabales; family Fabaceae; genus Vicia; species Vicia villosa. Next base: position 59,954,150 of record NC_081184.1, on the reverse strand, counting down.
AGCAACATGGCGCCGCCGGAGAATATTTTCTTGATTATGAATGGTCCCTCGTAGGTGGGAGTCCATTTGCCTCTGGGATCACCTTGTGGTAAGATGATGCGTTTGACAACCAAGCCACCAGTTTGGTATGCTTGACTTTTGACTTTTTTGTTGAAGGCTTTTGAATCATACGCTTTTGGTATAAGCTGACCCATGACAAATAGCTGCGAGCCTCTTCTCATCAATCAAGTTTATCTGGTCCAACCGTGTTTGAATCCAATCGTCCTCGTCTAGATTGGCTTCTTTCATAATCCTTAGAGAAGGAATCTGAATTTCAATTGGAAGAACTGCCTCCATACCATAGACTAAGGAGAATGGAGTTGCCCCTGTTGAAGTACGCGCAGATGTGCGATAACCATGAAGAGCAAAAGGTAACATCTCATGCCAGTCTTTGTAGGTTACTGTCATTTTTTGTATGATTTTCTTGATGTTCTTGTTGGCAGCTTCCACCGCGCCGTTCATTCTTTGGTCGATATGGGAGAGGAATTATGATGCTTGATCTTGAACTGTGTGCAAAGTTCAGTAATCATTCTGTTGTTTAAATTTGTGCCATTGTCCGTGATAATCCGTTCAGGGATGCCATACCGACAAATGAGATTGTATTTGATGAACCGGGCCACCACATTCTTGGTGACAGAAGCAAATGAAGCTGCTTCTACCCACTTTATGAAGTAGTCAATAGCGACCAGGATAAAGCGATGTCCGTTGGAGGCAGTAGGTTTGATTTCTCCAATCATATCAATACCCCCACATTGCAAAGGGCCAAGGAGCCGTCAGGACGTTTAATGGGAACTGGAGGTATATGTACTTTGTCAGCATATATCTGGCATTTGTGACAGGTTCGGGAGTGATGATGGCAGTCAGTTTCCATGGTAGACAGTAATAACCTGCTCTTAGGATCTTTTTAGCCATTGTATGTCCACTTGAATGAGTACCGAAGGTACCATCGTGTATGTCTTCCATGATCTGTTCTGCTTCCTTCTTGTTTACACAACGAAGTAAAGTCGAGTCAATGGTTGCGTTTGTATAGGGTTCCATTACTTAGAAAGAATTTGGAAGCAAACCTCTTTAGAAACTTTCTGGTCGTTAATGGATGCCCCTTCAAGGGTACTCCTGAGCTTCGAGACATCTTTTACTTCATGGAACCATGGTTTTTCTTCTGTTCCTTCGGTATCGATCTCATTGCAATAGGCTGGTTCATCTGTCTGTAAACGGTGATCATCGGCGCCTCGTTGTCCCACCTGACTTTGAACATGGACGACATGGTAGCTAAGGCATCAGCTAGTTGATTTTCCTCGCGTGGGATGTGTTCGAAAGTGATTTCTTCGAAATAAGGAATCAAACTCAGCACATATTCTTTGTAAGGAATTAGATTCGGGTGCTTCGTGTCCCATTCCCCCTTTGACCTTGGTAGATTACCATGGCCGAGATCTCCATAGACTTCCAGGAACTTGATTTCTTAAATCAATTGCAGCTTTAAGACCCAGAATACATGCTTCGTATTCGGCTATATTGTTAGTGCAGTTGAAGCATAATCTGGCCGTGAATGGCGTATGACCTCCTGCGGGGGAAATGATCACAGCTCCGATGCCATTGCCAAGTGCATTAGAAGCTCCGTCAAAAACCATAGTCCACCGGGATCCTGGCTCGGGTCCTTCTTCTGGTCCTGGTTGTTTGTAGTCATTGACTAGCATAATGTCTTCGTCTGGGAAGTCAAAGTTTAATGCTTGATAATCATCCACTGCTTGATGAGCCAGATGATCAGCTACCACACTTCCTTTGATTGCTTTTTGTGAGTGTATTGAATGTCATATTCTGTTAAAGATCATTTGCCATCTTGCTATTCTTCCAGACAGAGCAGGTTTTTTCGAACACCGTATTTGATAGGATTCCATCTTGGAGATTAGGAAAGTGGTGTGATTTAGCATGTACTGTCTTAGTCGGCGGGCCGCCCATGCTAAGGCACAGCAAGTTTTTTCAAGTAGTGAGTATCTTGATTCACAATCGGTAAACTTTTTGCTAAGATAGTAGATTGCATGCTCCTTTCGGCCGGACTCGTCATGTTGCCCAAGTACACACCCCATTGAGTCTTCTAACACAGTTAGGTACATTATCAGATGTCTTCCTTCCACAGGTGGTAGCAAGATTGGCGGTTTTTGGAGATATTCTTTGATTTTGTCAAAGGCTAACTGGCATTTGTCATTCCACCTTTCCACTTGATCTTTCTTCAACAGTTTGAAGATCGGCACACAAGTAGTAGTCATATGGGCAATAAATCGGGCGATGTAATTCAGACGTCCCAAGAATCCTCTGACTTGTTTCTTCGGTACGTAGGTATAGGAATTTCTTGAATGGCTTTGACCTTGGCAGGATCAACCTCAATACCTTTGCTGCTGACGATGAAACCTAAGAGTTTGCCGGATCTCACTCCAAAGGTACACTTATTTGGGTTCAGTCGCAACCTGTATTTCTTGAGTCTGTCAAACAGTTTGTGTAAATGACCCAGATGTTCTTCCTCGGTGTTGGATTTTGCAATCATATCATCGACATACACCTCTATTTCTTGATGAATCATGTCATGGAACAGAGCTACCATCGCACGTTGATAGGTTGCTCCTGGCGTTCTTTAAACCAAAGGGCATTACTCTGTAACAAAAGGTTCCACCAGGGTGTTGTGAAGGTTGTTTTTTCCATGTCCTTTCGGGTGCCATCTTGATTTGATTGTACCCTGAGAATCCGTCCATAAAGGAGAATACCTTGCATTGTGCGGTATTGTCAACCAGTATATCGATGTGTGGTAAAGGGAAATCATCTTTGGGGCTTGCCCGATTCAGATCTCTGTAGTCTACGCACATTCTTACTTTCCCCGTCTTTTTTAGGTACAGGCACGATGTTAGCTATCCAAGGAGGATAACTTACAACTTTTAGGAATCCAACATTGAACTGTTTTTCAACCTCGTCTTTGATTCTTTTTTGACATATCAGGTCTACTCCTTCGTAGTTTCTGTTTGACTGGAGTGCTACCTTCTTTGATTGGCAGGCGATGAACTACAATGTCCGTGTCAAGGCCTGGCATATCTTCATAGGATCAGGCGAATATCTCGACGTAGTCTCGCAAGCATTTGAATCAGTCTTTGCTTGATGGTGTGTTCTAAATCAGCCCCTATTTTAACTTCTTTCTTTTCCTCGTTGCTGCCCAAGTTGATGACCTCAATTGGCTCCTCATGAGGCTGTACGGCCTTGTCTTCTTGTTCTAGCAGCCTTGCAAGTTCTCTTGGTACTTCACAATCTTCCTCACTTTCGTCCTCAGTTTGGTAGATCGGAGTTTCAAAGTCATGACGGGCAATAGCAGAATCGTTATTGACTGGATCCAGAGTGTATGTGAATCTGCATTTTATTTATGTGAGTGTGTGTGAAAAAAAAAACATAGCTATTTGAAAGCAAAGAAAGAAAGAAAAAGGATCACAAAATTTAAATATGCAAGCGTCCCATGATTTTATTGAATGCACATGATCATGATATGATAAGCCCTTATAAAAGGACCGGTGTGCTTCAGGCAAGGCACACGGCTTTCAAGCTCATGGTTCGATAGTACACGAACCACTTTTATCTTTGCACATTATACACAAAGAAAACAGGGAATGGCATTTACTCCTGGTCAAAGGAGATCACATCCTCAGCTTTCCAGTTGTTCAATCCATTGTTGTGAGCAGGGAGTATCCAGCTGTTCCATTTGCAGTTGTCTTCTTCATCTTCCACAGCATTGATTTCATTAGTGGGAAAATGAGTCGGTGATCTTTCGGGATAAGGTATATACTCTGCTGGATACGAGAGCCCAGGCTGAGATATCTCTGTTGGCTGAGCGAGATGCTTGATAAGGCCGTCCCATGCAGTCGGGATGATGTTTTGAATAGAGACTTGTGTACCCTGGTGAGGGGTGTATTCTGACAGAAAGTAACCCTCGTTATTTGGTATTTCCCTGGCTTCTTCAAGAGTGAAATTGTCATCGTAATGTTCATCCCATCCAGTTGGGACAATGTCCTTCATAGCAATTTGTGAGCTCGGAGGAGCGGAATATTTCACCATATAGTCATATTTGCCACTGGGCTCGCCTAGCGTATCCCATACTTCTTTGGGTGGATTTTGATATTGCTCATTGATGGGACTTGTGAAACTTTTGTCATTTTCAAATTGATCGCCCCATCCAGTTGGGGTAATGTCTTCCATAGCAATATAAGAATTCTGAGGTGCGGTATACTGATAATTATACCCGCCACTTGGTTCTCCCACAGCATCCCACATTCCCATGGAAATGGGTGGAATTTCATCTGGATATGGCTGAATGATATGGTTCAAGAACACTCCTTCATCTTCAATGGAGTTTACTTCTTGGCTGACGAAGTGTGACATTAATCCTCCAGAACGAGGACTTTGATCATTCTTTTGATTTCCACTATCATAGCCCAGACCTAGCTTTTCAGACTTGTAGGGTATATCGGGAAGCTGTCCCCATACTGTGCAATCACCTTGTTCGATCACAACTTTGGCATCTCTGAGAGAAACCATAGTTGTAGTTGGAATAGCAGGAATATGCTTGGTGGTAGAGACATCTGGAGAGACCACCTCAAAATATTGGCAGGGAGTTTCGATGAATTCGTCATCCAACTCAACATATTTGGAATTGCTTAGGTGACTAACCACATATTCCTCTTCGCCATAAACTGTGACAATCCTTCCTTTTACTGGATATTTTAACTTGTGATGCAGGGTAGAAGTTACAGCGTTTGCCCCATGTATCCAAGGGCGTCCAAGTAAACAAGAATAGGCTGGGTGAATCTCCATTACGTAAAAGATAGAATCAAAGATCTGAGAACCCACTCTGATTGGGAGATTCACTTTTCCGTATACCGTTCTTGTTGACCCGTCAAAGGCTCTTACCACAACATCACTTGGTTGTAACACAATTCCTTCGAAGTTAAGCTTTTCTAGTACTGTTTTTGGTAACACGTTCAAAGAAGAACCGTTATCTACTAGCACATGAGATAGAGTGGTGCCATTACATTCAATGGAGATATGTAGGGCTTTGTTGTGATTTTTTCCAGCAGGGGTTAGATCCACATCAGAGAAACCGAGGCCATTGTTCACGGTTAAATTGGCAACACAATTCTCAAATTGGTCGACTGAGATCTCTTGAGGCACATGCGCAGCTTTCAGGAACTTCATCAGAGCTTTGGCATGAGCTTCTATTTTAGCAGAGATAGCATTGAGATTTTTGAAGCGGTGTGCCCCAGTTTCTCAACAATATTGTAATCACTCTTGCAGATGATTTTCAATATTTCCTCCATTTCTTGCTTTGATGGATCCTCAGTAGTGATCTCCGCCGGTGTTTGAACTCGTTCAACTTGTGGCTCTTTGCCTCGAGCGCTGTCATTTTGATTAGGAACTGGGACTCAGACTGGACCAGCAGCAACATTTGGAGAAATTTCTGGTGAAAAGATTCTTCCACTTCTCGTGATCTTGATGGTACCCACAATATTATCCACAGTTGGAGTAGTTAACTTTGCGGCCTCTTTAGTCGAGGTATCCTGTTTAACTCCATGGACATAAACATTAGTGTCGTAACCCCACGGGACAGCTTTGTCTGAGGAGTATGGAAATGGAGTTGGACTAGCAATGACTACTGATGCCACTTTGAGTGTAGCAGAAATTTTGAATGGAGCCTTGGCAGAGATTTTGAATGGTAAACTGGAGATCACTGAGACATCCTCTATTCTTATCCCGTTTGCAAAGACTTCGCATAACACGTCCATAGAAGGGAGCCTCTCAAACATAATGATACGGTGATCCATCCACTTTTGAATTCCCATTCTCAGATTTTCACAACCATTGGGCAGGTATGAGTAATAAAAGCAATCGGGGTCACATCTTGGAAAGTAACCAGCTTGGATTAGCTTTCCTTTGACTTCGCAGAGTGGAGTTGACAATTCGTTCACATCATAGATGTAAACAATGTCCAGGATAGCGTTAACAGTTTTGTCATGCTTTGGCATAGGTGCAGTGATGACATTTGGAGTTTCTGGAGGGTCGAACTCAATTTCCCCAGCATCTATCATATCTTGTATTTTATTTTTCAGGGCCCAGCAGTGATCTGCGTCATGTCCTGGACAGTTTGAGTGATAGGCACATGTTGCATCAGGGCGATAACTCGGAGAGGAAGTGTTGACATTCTTTGGAGGATCTTTTAATGTGATCAGATCTGCTTTTAGCAAATGCTGCAATGCCTGAGAGATTGGCATGTTGATTCTGGTGAAATTTCTTCTTGGCGCATCTGGTCGACGCGTATATTTTGGCTGTTGGTCTTTTTGAGGTGCTGATGCGGAGATCAGAACTGCCCCTACAGATTGGTGATGCTCATTCTTGCGACCTTTCTGAATTTGCATTGTATTGACCTCATTTCTTCCACTGATGGGCCTTTTTGTAGTACCAGAGGAGGAGCCTATTTGAATTTTTCCATTTTGAATGCCACTTTCGACACGTTCTCCGGTCAATATCAGGTCAGTGAAACCTGATGATGAGCTTCCCAGCAAATGACTATAGAAAGGGCTAGTTAAAGTGCCCATGAACATGTCGACTAGCTCGCGATCAGATAAGGGTGGTTGAACCCTTCCAGCCATATCTCTCCACTTTTGTGCATATCCTTTGAAACTCTCTTTTGGTGCCATGGACATGCCCCTCAGTTGAGTACGGGTTGCTGCAAGATCAGCATTGTATTGGTACTATTTGTAAAAAGCAGCAGCTAACTCTTCCCAAGTATGAACTTTGGTACTTTCCAGCTGGTAGTACCACTCGAGTTGTGTACCTGACAGACTTTCTTGGAAGAAGTGAATCCACAATTTGTTATCTGTTGTATGAGGTTGTATCTTCCTCACATAGGATCTCAGATGTAGTTTTGGGCAAGAAACTCCATCATATTTTGCAAAGACAGGAACTTTGAATTTTGGAGGGATAACAACATCCGAGATGAGTCCCAGATCATTGAAATCTAAGCCAGGTATTTTTTGTATCTCCATAGCTTTCATACGTTCTTCCAGCTGCTAATACTTTTCATCATCCGGTTCGTCTCCAGAATGATCATCTTCTTCATTAGAAGAGAGAGAGAGTTTAGCAGAACCCTGGTTGCTGTGATTGTCTCCTTGTTCATCATCACCGACTGTTTCAGGGATCGGTGGCTTTTTGAACTTTTTGACTGGGATTTTGATCTTCCTTTTCAGGTGACTCAAGCCTATAGATCCTTTGGGCTTCTTTTTCTTCTTGATTATCAGGGCTTTTAGTCCTTGTTGCCCCTTTGCCAGTTCCAGAATTGCCACTTGAACTTGGGCATTCTGTGCTTCGAGATTCTTGATGCTTGTTTCAGATTCCATCTCTTCTGACTGAAATAAACAGTGAGGAGATGAGAAATCCGTCATGTGAGCCTGTTTATGCAATGTGTAGAAATGGATGCAATGTATATGAATGCAATGTATATGCAATGTATATGAATGCAATGTATATGAATGAAATGTGTGTGCAATGTTTTCAAGGATCTTAGAGTTTAGATTTGTTAAAACAAAGGAGAAACAAACATTAGTTAAACAATTTATTTCTTTTTTTTTTGCTTTTTTTTTCCTTTGCCTCATTCGGGCTTACAAAAAAGGAAATGAATGATCCCTCAGGTCTCCTATGGACGCTTTCTCTTTGCACCCAGGAATGTGTTGATCTGCTGTTCTTCTTGGAGTTGTCCGGTGAGCTCCAATAATCTTCTCTCATAGTCTTGACAGTGTGCTTTGAAGGTGTCTCTTTCCTCTTTTAGTTGAACCCAAGATTTTTGCAACTCTTCTAGGTCAGTTGGCATATCCGGGTGTAGAATAACTTGAGGTTCGTTTCCTTCGACTTCTCGCTCAATAGTCACAGGTAGAATAGCGGGATATGGCATGATGAGTTTCTGAGCATGAGCCCGCACCCATCTGAGGTAAGGTTCCATAGGGATAGAATTCCATTGCCCTAGAGTTTTGCTTTCTATTCTATAGACACTGCCCCATGCATGTATGAACCTTCGTCAGTGTCTATGAGAATCATTCTCGTAATCAAACATAATGCCACGGATAATCATGTCATGAGGACCGTTGCTCCTTGCATATCCGAATTGGCGTAGAGCTAAAGAGGGATTGTAAGTGATGCCCCCTTTGATGCCAAGGAGTGGCACATTAGGGTATTCTCCACAATGATCAATGATAGTAATGTCTCTTTGAAAGAAGTTGTTCCACCGGATATCTGAATGAGACAAAGACATAATCCTGCGAGACCATTGCATTCTTTGTTCATTTCTTAACACTGATCGGGGAAGATGAAATGTAAACCACCTAGCCAGTAGTGGTATACAGCACATAAGAGTTCCTCGTTTCTTCATGGTACGAGTGTGTAGAGAATGTAGAATGTCTCCCAACAAGGTTGGTACCGGGTTACGGGTTAGGAAAAGGTTGATGATGTGTACACTTATGAACTGGTCGGGATTAGGGAATAAAACTAACCCATAGATCAAAAGGGCTATAACCTCCTCAAAAGCTGGATAACTTTTGTTTTCTAGCAGTAATCGAGCCTTTTCCAATAAGAACTTAGCAAGCAAACCCTTAACTCGACTCTTTGTTTCCCAATTGGACTCGATTTCTGATTTTCGCAAATGTAAAGCAGCAGCAATGACTTCAGGTTTTGGATTCATTTCTAAACCAGTGAAAGGTAATTGATCTCGAACAGGTAATCCAATTAGTTCAGAAAATTCTTCCAAAGTGGGTACTAACTGGTAATCAGGAATGTAAAGCAATGATGTTCAGGGTCAAAGAACTGGAACAGGACCCGTATCATGTCTTCTTCAAATTTTGAGGTAACCAAATGGAGTAGGTGACCATGCCTTTCGGTGAATTGAACATTCCTGGGGAATTCTGATACTAAGTCTTTTAGTTCAGATGGTACCGTTGAGATGTTGATTCGAATATAATCTCTGGTGGCGGGAGCCATTACCTGTAAAATAAACAAAGGTAAACTCTTTGATCCTTGAAGTGTTTAGTGAGAAAATGATATGCTTATGATGCTTATGATGTCAAACATGTGGCATACAAAAACAAATCAAACAGTAGCCTTAGGTTTAAAGGCTTGCATGGAGCTGATAGGTGATACCCTCCCCACTGAAGTTGAGTTGGTTAAAACCTGTCCTAGAATAGTATTCGGGTTCTATGATCCTTGGAGGTAACATCTCAATACGGCGCTCGAGCGGCCGATCAAAATATTCCTCGAGGATAACTAACTTCGATCAATTTCAAAGCTAGCCACTTAATAGGCCACAAGTCAAGTTCAACTAAAAAGGTTCTAAGACAAATTAGTGTTTAATGACATTTCGGAAGCCTAATATACTCCTTGATTGTTTTCAAGGGATATCAGTATAAACCAAAGCATCGCACTAACGATGACTACCAGATCAACCGTATCGGTACATGCCGTACAGTTTCCTTGGTCTATTGTCATATACTTAAGGTATCTCGAGATTCGGGTTAGAATCTTTCACATAAGAAAAATACCCAAACAAACCTTTGAAAAAATAGAGCAATCAAGTCAATCAATTGAAAACATCAAAGTGATCTATTCTCTAAAGGTAACCCCTTTTGAAAACATTTTGTTTTTTTGAAAGTAAGTCCCCAGCAGAGTCGCCAGTTCTGTGGACCTCCGTTTTCGGCCATACCTCTCGTGGAGAGATACGTGAACTGACTCTTTTTATTGTTTCTGCTTTCGCATTTTGAAAATTCAGAGAGTCGCCACCGACCTTTTATTTTATCCAATTAAGGAAAGGTTTATAAAAGAAACAGAAAAAAGACCTTTAAGAAATTCTAGGTAAGGGGGTAGGTTATACAAAGGGAAGGTGTTAGCACCCTTTGTATCCATGGTTATCCATGGGCTCTTTAGTTTGCTTAGCTCACTTGTTTTCAATTGCTCTGAAATGCTCGTATGTGGTTTGAAATACCTTTGTAAATTGACTTTGTAATGATCCTTGTGCGGATGTATACAAAATGTTTTTTATCTTTCAAAAGATGCTTTTGAAAAAAGAACGTTAACTTCGTAATGATCCTTGTTTGGATATATACAAAGTATTGTCTTTTTTGTAAGTTTGATTTTGAAAAAACAACAGTGTATGAGAATTTTGTTTGTTTTGATTTGAGCAAGCAAATTAGGAGGTCTACCCTGGGTTGTAAGGTCTTTATCCTATTTCCTTTAAAAATCTATCCTTTCACCGGATACAAACAAAAGGTTCGACTTTGTACTCGAAACAGTAGAATTCTGACTTTGATTTTGAAAAGAATGAGAAGGGATTACCTTAGGAGGTGCAAGTGTGATTGTGTTTGAATTCAAATATTTTATCTTTGAAGTTAGTGATCTAACAGTTCAATTTTATCTTTGGCATACACGCAGTTTATATGTGCTGGAATTTAAAATGCGGAAATGTAAAATGCGGAAAGTAAATCTACGCTATTACATCAATTTGCAGGAAATGTAAACTACGCTATTTACATGGATTTGATAACCTATACATTTATCTAGGAATTTAAAATTGCAAGAAAATAAAGGACATGTTTTTGGATTTTTTATGATTTATTTTAATTATGATTAATGCATGATTAATTAAAATAAAATGAGGAAAAAAGATGAAAATAAATTTCAAACCTAAAAAATTAAGTTCAAAATATGTTCAAAATGTTTGCTAATTAATTTTAAAACAAAACTATTTTTTTTTGGAATTTTTGAAGTTGATTTGAAATTTATTAAGTTAATTAACACATAATTATGCAAATAATTACACAAATAATTAAAACTTAAAGAGAAAATTATTCAAAATACGTACAAAATTAGCTTTTAATATATAAACTATATTTAATATGAAGAACAATTTTTTTTATGATTTTTTGATTGGTTGAAATAATTAAAAAGCAAATATATAAATATATACTAATTAATTATGCAAAATATTTAAATTATGAAGAAAAATAAAATATTTTTATATCAGAAAATAATATATTTTTTTAGAAACTTAAAAATATTTTTTGTGTATTTTTTGGATTTTTAAAACTATTTTTAATTAATTTTGCAAAGAAATTAAAATAAAATAGAAAATAAAAGGATACTAATCAGATGTGGAAATTCATGAGGGAACATGGTGTAGCTGCGTATTTTGGAACGTTGGATGAGCTGGCAAGTGGATCAGAAGGTGATTAAAGTGAGGGACCATAGCACGTGGAACACCTGCAAAACATTGAATCCAAGATCAGTTTAAAAAACACGCGCGCGCCCTCCAGCCAATCAGAGGACGCCACGCATCATCTTCTTCCTCAGGATGGATCTTTTACACCTCTCAATTGCAGGTGGTGTAAAAACTCCAACCTTTTACACCTGTTGAAAATAACGAATGCAAGCAAACATTAATATAAATTTGGCGCGATGCCATGGTTCAGTTTGTCTTGTTCACGTGAGTTTAATGGTACTATTTAGAGTTCATAATTTTGCATGGATCGTAAAACCCCAAATTTAAAGGTTCGAACCCTAAAATGGTAATCCTTCGTATAGGCGTCCAAACTTCAATTAAGTTTCCAGAAACGATTAGGACCTCAAACTAAACACAAATATATGTCTACATCTTGCTAAATATGCATGGATTATGAGATACAAGTTGACTTTAGTTCGTGCAAATCGTGACCTGTAGTGCTTAGTTCAGTGAGTTTCAAGGCTTGGAAATGATTGGAATATGTTCAGTGATGCTTGAGGAAGGTGTTTGAATGCTTAGTTTGTATTGAAAATGACTTGAATTCAAAATTCGAATTTGAGATTTCTTTGAAAAGTTTAAGTGATTACAAGTGTGTTACAAGCAGAAGTTTGGCTATGATTTCGTGCTCTCTTGTTTGTGAAGTGTTATAGCCTTTATATAGGCTATGTAGTGCTTAGAATTGAAGCCAAGAAGCCTTTAGTTGCCTTTGTTGAATTCTTGATTTTTTTATATTAAAACCTTTGAATTGTTGACCAAGTCTTGCTTCTCTTCAATGCTCTTGCCTTGTACCTCAATCTTCTGCAGAAAATTAAAGATTCTTGGATGACTCATGCTTAGAAACTAAGCTATCCATTATCCATCCATTTTCTTTTTCCATTTAATCTTAAAATAAGATAAAATTAAGCCAAAAATGGATAAAAATGGTGTGGGCTTTGTCTTGGTCGTGGGAGGCCCATAATATCATGGCAAACATGTTTGAACCATGAAAATTTGGCCCCATTTGGAAAAAATGCATTTTTGAGCAATGTTGGTTTTATGCATTTTCCCAAAATTTAGCCAACTTCAACAAGGTGTAAATCCCTCAATTTTTGTCATATGAAGGAGATCTTGCACTTTTTGGAAACCTCAAAGAGTCCTCTAACCAATGCCTTTGGTCTCATGTCAAAATGATATTTGATGCTCCTTGTGTGTCCTTTTGAAAAAAGTGTCTTTTTGTTGACTTTGAAAATGACCTGTAATGTCTTTGTTCATATTTTTCAAATGGTGAATTTAATGACCATGGGATCAATTGCATTTGAAAGATAATTGAATTTCCTTAAAAATGAGCTTTGGTTTGAATTTTTTGGATGAAGGATGAGAGAGTTATGACCAGTCAAAGTTGAGTTGACTTTTTCAGGCAAAAACCCTAATTTTGAATCTTAGGGTTTTGTTGATTTTTGATCTTTCCTTGATGAATTATGATCATCCAATGATCAAATGATGAATCCTTTGACAAAATATGGACTTTGACAAAAAATTTCATTTTTGACTGTCTGTTGACTTTTTTGGTCAAACGGGTCGTCTGTTGACTGTTTGAGCTGCTGACGGTGCGTCTGAGTGAATTGAAGTCTGAAAATTTGTGTGATGGTACTTTGAGGTATATGGATGTCCATGAAATCCATTTGTGGTCTCAAAAACTTGTTGCTCCTGTAAAAACAAGAAAACCCTAGTCAGGGACTGTTTGTGTAGGAGACAGTTAAGCGTACCTGATTTTTGTGCAGTGTTGAGTCTCTGCTAATCATGTGATATTCAGAAGACTTCTAGGACAAAAATCTTGGAATTTTGAATTGTAAAAGATTGATTTGATTGATAGTACAAAACACTGAGAATTGTACTGTCAGCAGTTTGACTGTCAACTGACTGTTCGGGTATTGATGTAGCAGTTAGAGTGAAAAATCAACAGTCAAAGTTAATTTTCTTTTTGTTGTTTTTGTTTTATGTGAAAAATTAAAGTTTATTTACATGACTTGTTAAAAACACAGACATAATAAATAACTAATATTTACTGTACGCGAGCAAAATTACCGATAATAACCCTGAAAATCATTTAATGCACAGAAAAATGAATATTTGACTGGCATAAAACACACAAAATATTATCAGAATAATTAAGCAATAGTATGACAAATAGTACAACATTTAATACTGACAGTACAAACATTACATACTATAATGAACAGTACGACGAATAAACGGTACATTTAAGAAAATAAGAAATACGACGAATTTTAAGAATGACGATTAATAACCCATGCTACAAATAATAACATGTAGATGATTGGGAGTGTAAGCATCCCAGGTCCACAGTGTTCCGGGCTATGTAGACAGAAGAAAGACATGATCACCGTAGCAATGGTGATGACCATAAGAAAACACGTTTCCCACCACTTCGCCATTTTGTCGGGGAAGAAGAAAGGATGGAAATGAAGTAGAAATTTGAGAGATGAGTTAGAATTTGATGTGAGATTTTTATGGAAAAATGAGAGGTATTTATAGAATGGAAAGAAGGATAGAGACGTTGGGGAGGGAAGTGATTCCGTACAAAAGGAAAATTTGAGTGGAAGTAAGATTTGAAAGAAAGTGTATGATAGTGTTGGGAAAAAGAGAGATGTATAGAATAAAGTTATGATTTGATTTTTGAAAAAGAGATTTGAAAAGATTTTGAAAATAATGGAATATAGTACAAAAATTAGTTGGAAACAAAAGATAATAATAATCTACTTGTTACCAGTATAGTCTGAGTTTCCTGATTCTGCGCCTGCAAAAGATTTAACTCTGGACCAATTGTGTCAGTACTATTTATCTGTAAATAAATAAATAGCATGTGTGAAGTAATAAACAGTATTTGGCGTTTGCGTAAGAATAAATTCAACTGCAGGCCAAAATATTGTATAAGAAAAATTCTAAAAACTAAGTATTTCACATGTCAGGATATTTATTGAAATAAAAATCCATGATTATATGAGACTCTTAATTTTTAGATTGGAGTTTTCTTAAAAAAGATGCGGGCAAATTTTGGGGTATAACAAGGTGCAATCACATTAAGCCTGTTATCAATACGTACTCATGGTATAGTGACCGGTTAGTGACTCTGATCTCAAGCGAAGGGGTTCTGGTACAAGAGTTGGTGTAACCCCTTTTTATTTCACCCACTCGCAGCTGCGGGGGATCAAACTGTAGTTCGCCCTACCAAGTCCAGCACCAGATACCTCTGGACCAACTACAACGGGTGTGCCTGTTAATATATATTTTTTCTTTGTTTTTATTGGTGCTTACAACAATATCGAGTTAAGCAATCTTGTGAGGATCACCCAACTCATAGTTGCACTCATATATATATTTTTTATAAACTTTTAAGGCAAAATAGAGACCATTCACCTATATTCATCAATCCTATACTTAGAGCATGCTTAGGCCGGAGTCGGCTGCTAAGATAAACTAGTTAAGGACATATTTGTATAGTTTATTTAAAGTCATAGCATAATGGGAAGAAAGAGGGTCTAATCTAAATGTTTCATAAAGCTTAAGGTGCTAAAACGATAACAATTTTTCGAAAAATGAGTACCTAAGACAAAACAAGCCCTGTCTAGAACCTGTCTCATAGCCCAAATCCTTAAAAACAACCATAATTTTCTTTTGGATTTTTTTTTTGTAAGTCTAAAAGGTGGGGGAAAGGGTATACACTACGCATAAAGACTCGTCTATCACATGCATTTTATTAACTAACAAAAAAACAAAACATACTGAAGGGAAATAAAAGCGATAAATGCCCCTCCCACACTTAAATCGGACAGTGTCCCCAATGTTCCAAGATAAGGTAGGTAGGAGGTACCTGAAAATGCTAGTGGGGTCCACTAGTACCCACACCATCCTGGGTGGTACGGCTGAAACGGTGGCTACGGCTGCGACGACGACTCTCTCTGCCCAAGGCTAGCTGCTCCACCCTCTCTGTCAAAACGAAATTTGCCGCTTGTAGCTCTCGTGTCCTACCAAAGAGGGTACCTTGGGCAGCTTCCATCAACTGGAAGTGACTAGCATATGTGGTCTGGTGGAGGTGCTATTGATTTTGGAAAGCTAGTTGACTTTCCATAATAGTGCGCAAGGAGCGGGCATTCTACTCTTGCAATGCTTGCATAAAGCCCATGTTATCCGCCACCTATTGCCGCATGGTAGCAAGGAGGGTGTCCCTCTGGGCTCTCGGGCCATATGCTCACGTCACATGTCCTCAGTGACATGGAAACTAGGAGCGTTACCTGCACGTGGGTTAGAAGAAGAGGGTGCAGTGTGTGATGGTGAAAAGTGGGGGTGGTTCCTCCATACGGTAGTCGAACTCATCATCAGTGTTGTTACCCTCATCTATAGGTAGATTTAGGGGAAATGGACCAATAAAAGCAGGAGCGTTTAGATTGTAGGTCCAGTTGAGCTCAAAACTGATATCAGTACGACGGGTACAAGGCATAACAACACTGGGTACGGCGGCACCACCGACCATAAGGTAATAACCAACTTCCGGCCTCGTCTTGCATAAACACGTATCCTTTAAAAACTTAAGATTTACAATACGAGGGGGAAGTGGTTCGAGGGTGGCAAGCTCCGTGTCCAAACCAATGGCACAAGCAATAGTAGTAACCAGGCCACGAAAGGAGATCGGTCCACCTTTTCTTAAAACATGGTGCATATGGGCAATCATAAATGGGACCGGATTAACTTTGGTGTCGGCTAGGCAGCTTTGCATGACAACTAGCTCTTTAGCATTCACTTTGTCCGGGTTCTCCCGGGCAAAGATGGTGGATGCTAAAAGGAATCGAAAAACATGAAGGGCGGGATTATGGATATGCAAAGAAAGTAGGCCATCAAAAGAGTTTGCATTTTGTTTAGTGATCCTGGCCCAAAATGATTCGAATGCCCAATCCGTGTCCAAAGGTGCTTCACAAATAGCACCCTCCCCATAAGGCAACCCTAACATGGCTGCTAGACCGTCGGTGGAGTAATCATATTCTATGTTAAACATTCTAAATTTGACTCCACCTACGGTGCTAGCAATGCTAGGTGAGACGTTATAGATTAAGGAACTAAGAAATTCAAACGTCAGCCTAGGGTAGGTGGGTGCTTGAGCGGAAAATATATCATGCATGCCTAGTTTGTCAAGAAGGAAGAAAACACTATGGTATATCCCTAATGAATAAAGAGAGTTTTCATCGATATACCTGGTGGAGTGGACTGGTGTGGTAAGCAATTTCTCAAGCAGTTGACGTTGCTTTGCCCCCGGCTTGCCTTCTCGCAAAGTGTAGCCTTCAAACTCCATAGGATCTTCTTTGGATGAATGCAAAGAGAGGAGGAAGGTTATGGGATGTAGAAGTAGTGAAGATGTGAGAAAGAAAATAGAATAGAGGGGGTATTTATAGGTAGTGAAGAAAGTGGTGGTTGATGAGTATTTATGGTGGGAATTAATGTAGTGGAGTAGTTATGGATGATAATGGGAGTTACAGGGGGTTAGGAATGTAAGAAAATGGGATTAGAAATGGAAAAAGGGGGAGAATGAGGTGGTTTTAAAGCAACTAGCCGTTAGGTGACCGTTGCGTCACCGCGGTCGCGGCAGGCCCACCGCGGGCACGGCCAGTGCGATAACAGAGAATGCAACAAGTGTATCAAATAAGACTGAAAGGGAAATCAACATAAAGGAAATAATATATATACACTAAGACAAGAGATCTCGTGAACAACACAGATCTATCACCAACCGAGAGGATGCTCTGCAGAAGGGTCTGGGCCATGCAGCTTTGTCAACTTGCGTCGAATCTCTGCCACCTCTGAGCTAGATCGTCTAACTCACCACCAAAGGAGGCATCATTCAGCTCCAACTGTAAATGAAGGTCAGCCACCTCATTTCGGAGCGTGGCTATCTCGGTGCGCATAGCGATCAATAGAATGCGAATGTCAGGTTCCTGCAAATTGAGGTTGTTAGTAAGAACAGTAGTGTGCTTAACCTCGGGTCCGGGTGTGTACTCCAGAATGGCATCCTCAGGACCAGGGGTGTACTCAGGAATGGGGTCCTCAGGGCCAGGGGTGTACTCAGGAATGGGGTCCTTAGGGCCAGGGGTGTACTCAGGAATGGGGTCCTCAGGGCTAGGAGTGTACTCTGTTAGAACAAGATTTGTTCTGATCAATATTCTTAGTTTTGATGATAACAAGCATATGAATTTTGTATGAGATAATGTGGTACTCTAATACTATGCAATTTCCATTTCAGGAATTATATAAAGAGTGCACAAAATCAGCGCAAGAAGCACTGACTCAGAAGGTTCAACATGCAACGTCAGAACATGGTCTGGCAAGACATCAGAAGATGGTCAAGCAGAATCAGAACATGGGTCTATGGAAGCATTAGAAGAACTTGAGATCAGAAGCAGAAGCACTGAAGTTCTCATGGTATCACGCTCAGAAGCACTTCAAGGTCAGAAGACAAGAAGATGCTCTGCACCAAGCTGTTTGACTCTGATGACATTCAAACGTTGTTTACACAAACATCATATCAAAAGCAAGTACTAGACTGGCAGGCTACGCTGACTGACAAAAGGAACGTTAGAAGCTATTAACGGCAACGTCAGTAGACACAGCGGAAACAAGGCTCGAGGTAGTTGACAAAAGAGTGAAACATTAAATGCAATGCTGTACAGATTACGTAAAGCATTAAATGCTCCCAACGGTCATCTTCTCAAGCGCCTATAAATATGAAGTTCTGATGAGAAGCTATGTTACGAATCTTGAAACAACTTGCAGAAACGCTGTTCAATTCAAAAGCTCTCAAACTTCATCATCAAACTCACTACATTGCTGTTGTAATATCTTAGTGAGATTTAAGCTTAAACTTAAGAGAAAATCACAGTTGTGATAATAGCTTTATAAGAAGCATTGTAACTCTTAAAAGAATTTGTTCACAATAATTTGTAAGAACTAGAGTGATCAGGTTGTTGATCAGTATACTCTAGAAAGTCTTAGGTGTCTAAGCAGTTTGTTCCTAGAGTGATCAAGTTATGATCCGTATACTCTAGAAGACTTAGAGTGTTTCTAAGTGGAAAACCATTGTAATCTTGTGTGATTAGTGGATTAAATCCTCAGGTGAGGTAAATCACTCCAAGGGGGTGGACTGGAGTAGTTTAGTTAACAATGAACCAGGATAAAAATCTTTGTGCAAATAGTTTTTATCTTACAAGTTTTAAAGCTACACTTATTCAACCCCCCCCCCCCCCCTTTCTAAGTGTTTTTCTATCCTTCAATTGGTATCAGAGCGCCGGTTCTAAGGTACAAGCACTTAACCATGTTTAGAAAAGATTCAGGAAGAGAAAAACGCTTCAGTAAAAGATGGCTGGTGAAGATCCAATAAACACATCTACATCTACATCTGGCTCTGTTGAGCAATACAATGGAAATGGTAACAATGGTTATACTAGACCACCAGTATTTGATGGTGAAAACTTTGAATATTGGAAAGATAAACTTGAAAGTTACTTCCTTGGTCTAGATGGTGAATTATGGGATCTTCTGATGGATGGTTACAAACATCCAGTAAAAGCTACTGGCGTAAGGCTTACCAGACAAGAAATGGATGATGATCAAAAGAAGCTTTTCAAGAATCATCATAAATGTAGGATTGTTTTGTTGAATGCTATCTCTCATGCTGAGTATGAGAAGATATCTAACAGGGAAACTGCCTATGATATATATGAGTCATTGAAAATGACCCATGAAGGAAATGCTCAAGTCAAGGAGACTAAAGATCTAGCTCTAATCCAGAAATATGAAGCCTTCAAGATGGAGGACGATGAAAACATTGAGAAAATGTTCTCAAGATTTCAAACGCTAACTGCTGGATTAAGAGTTTTGGACAAAGGCTACACCAAGGCTGATCATGTAAAGAAGATCATCAAAAGCTTACCCAGAAGACGGGGTCCAATGGTGACTGCATTTAAGATTGCAAAGAATTTGAATGAGGTTTCTTTGGAAGAGCTAATCAGTGCCTTGAGAAGCCATGAGATAGAGCTGGATGCAAATGAGCCTCAGAAGAAAGGTAAGTCTACTGCATTAAAATCTAATTTTAAAAAATGCACTAACGCTTTTCAGGATGAAGAAGTAGATTATGAAGAATCAGAATCAGAAGAAGAAGATGAACTGTCCATGATCTCCAGAAGAGTAAACCAACTCTGGAAGAGCAAGCAAAGGAAGTTCAAGAGCTTCAGAAGTTCAAAGAAGTTTGAACGAGGAGAATCTTCTGGTGGCAGAAGATCTGATAAGAAGAAGGTCGTCTGCTATGAGTGCAATGAGCCTGGACACTTCAAAAGTGAATGTCCAAAACTTCAGAAGGAGAATCCCAAGAAGAAATTTCATAAGAAGAAAGGTCTTATGGCAACATGGGATGATTCTGAATCAGAATCAGAATCAGACTCTGAAGGAGAGCAAGCTAACTTTGCACTAATGGCCACAGTGGATGATGAATCAGAATCTACATCAGAATCAGATTCTGAAGAGGTATTTTCTGAACTATCTAGAGAAGAGTTAGTTTCCAGTTTAACTGAACTTCTGGAACTCAAGGCTCATCTTAGTATCAAATACAAAAAGCTGAAAAAGCAATTTGAATTTGAAACTAAGAAGTTGGAATTGGAAAATTCTGAACTGAAGGAAAAAGTTTTAAAATTATCCAATGATAGTGGATCTCCTTCTGAATCAGAAAAATCCATTCCTAGTCTCAATCATATTCTGAAAGAATATGACTCGAGCTTCAGAAAGTTCCTATCTAGAAGTATTGGCAGAAGTCATCTTGCTTCTATGACATATGGTGTTTCTGGAAACAAAAGGTTTGGTTTTGGCTATGAGGGTGATACAAGTCATTGTATGATCAGTTCAAATATGGCCACGCACATGATATTAGGCTCACCTCACATGCACAGAGTTTTAACACTACACACACCAAGAAGCATGTGACACAACCTAAGAAATATCATGCTGTTAAACCTAAAGAATATCATGATGTTCCTCCTGCTAACTATTATGCTAAACCCAAGTTCAATCAGAACTTAAGGAAGACTAACAAGAAAGGACCCAAGAAATTGTGGGTACCTAAGGAGAAGATAATTTCTGTTGCAGATATCCTAAGCAGCAAAGAAGTCAAAGCACAAAATGTCATGGTACCTGGACTCTGGGTGCTCGCGACACATGACGGGAAGAAGGTCTATGTTCCAAGACCTGGTGCTTAAACCTGGTGGAGAAGTCAAGTTTGGAGGAGATCAGAAGGGCAAGATTATTGGCTCTGGAACCATAAGTATTGGTAACTCTCCTTCCATAACTAATGTACTTCTTGTAGAAGGATTAACGCATAACTTATTGTCCATAAGTCAATTAAGTGACAATGGTTATGATATAATCTTCAATCAAAAGTCTTGCAAGGCTGTAAGTCAGAAGGATGGCTCAATCCTATTTACAGGCAACAGAAATAACAACATTTATAAGATTGATCTTTCTGATCTTGAGAAGCAGAAGGTGACTTGTCTTATGTCTGTTTCTGAAGAGCAATGGGTCTGGCACAGTAGATTAGGACATGCTAGTTTCAGAAAGATTTCTCAGATTAACAAACTAAATCTGGTCAGAGGACTCCCAAATCTGAAATATAAATCAGATGCTCTTTGTGAAGCATGTCAGAAGGGCATGAAATTCTGGACTTAGACACACGATGTCGTACAGGATGTTACGACATTACTATCTGAATGCTTTTAAACAAATGAACAGAAAGTAAACAGAATAACAACACGAGAAAGTTGTTAACCCAGTTCGGTGCAATCACACCTACATCTGGGGGCTACTAAGCCAGGGAGGAAGTCCACTATAAGTAATATTAATTCAAGGTAATACAGATCAAGATTACTCCTTTCACTTAATATCTACCCAATGCAACTTCAATCTAAAACTTCTTAGATCAGAGATCCTACTCACTCCCCCTCAATCACAGCAGTGATGAAACACGCTCTACTAAAAATAGAAGAAGACACACTTCAAGGACACAACTTGATCTTGCTTAAAAGCTTTGATCAAGTACAGTAGTACTCTTGCTTAAAAGCTTCAAGTACTTCTTACAAATCAAACCAAAACACCTAGACCAAGACAATCATCATGATGATTGTTTGGCTTACAAGAAAGCTAGAACGAAAAACTTAAAAAACAAAGAACTCTCAAAGCTTCTCAATACAAAACCCTAATCCTAGTCTGCATCTTCTTCGTAAAATATATAGTCTTCATAAAACGCAGCAGCTGGGCCTTGGATCCAAATTAGTTTTAACCTAATAAAACTAATTTCCATAAAACAAGGAACTAAGAATAATAACCATCAAAGACGTCCTTGAATCAGATCAGAATCCAACATTTCCAAATAAAGCGCATAGAATCTTATCAGATCACATAACCATAAAAAGTAACAGAAAAGAACGTAACAGCTGCGAATGTCATGACATTGGCCTTGACATCAGGTAAAGGCCTGCATAAGAAAAACTTCACAACAGTAGAATGCATGTCATGACACCAGATTTGACAAGATAGAAACACAATGAGTTTTACCAAAAATTACAGCCAATCAACAACATCTACAAACTCCCCCTTTGGCAAATTTTTGGCTAAAACACTAATTGATGTAACCAAACAGATATCAGAGCATACACAGCAGCCAACAACAGAAAAATAAATTCTGTAAGCAAACAACAGCAGCCAACAACAGAAAAATAAATTCTGTAAGCAATCAACAGCCAACTTGATTAAACACCAGAAAACCAGAAAACATCTAATTAATCAACTGTTACAGAAACCACTTGTCATTGTCAGGGAGAACCAGGGAACAACCAAAATAAAGAAAACAACAAAACAACCATGTCCATCAACCAACAAGATCAACAAAAAAAACCAAAAACAACCAACACAACCATTACTCCCCCTTTTTAGCCACAAAAGGAGCCAAACACAAAACAGAATCAGAGCTAATCATCAGACCCATCACTATCTTCATCACTAGAGCCACCAGGATTGTCATCACTTGAGCTACTAGTCTCTTCAGCAGCATCACTACTCCCACTATCAGCACCCTCAGCCTCAGCATCCTCAGCCTCTTCCTCAGCACCTTTGTCTTCATCCATATTGTCACCATCCCTTTCACCAGTAAGGTCATCATCTGTAGACTGCTCAAGACTTTGGATGAGCTTTTCAAGTTTCATCTTCCTGTTGTCCAACTCCTGACAAGTCTCTTTCAGCTCAGCAATAAGAAGGGCTTTGTTCACAGACTTACTGGGTTGTGATGTCCCAGCAGATGTCATGTCATCAGACCTCTGAAGCAGCTTGTAGTGAAAAGACAGAGCACTCTCCCTCTTACATACAAAATCTTTACTTTTCAGAATTCCAGGGTGTTGCTTGAGGATTATCCCACATATCAGAGATGGGAAAGCAATGGGAAGCTTGGTAGCAGAGGTACCAACATGCCTCATAGTTTGATCAAAGATGTAAGTCCCATAGTCAAGTTTTGTCTTGGTTCCCACAGCATATATGAATCTTCCTAGGCCAACAGCAATGGTAGAAGTGTGATTGGTAGGCACCCAGTTAGCAGCACCAATTTTGTGCAGCAATGCATACCTGACATTAAGAGAACTAGCAGACAGTTTGCTCTTTATGGGCCACTTCTTAACCTTACCACCAGTGATTTCCTTGCACACCTCATTATCAGTCACTTCAAGCTCAGGTTGAGCCTCAGCATCTCTACCTAGATATAGGTTGATAACAGCAGGGGAAAAATCTATACACTTTCTTCTAACATACACTTTATGAAAATCATCAGTTCTTCCATCACCACAATCTTGAGACAAATTCACAATAAATTCCTTCACAAGCATTTCATAACACTTTGAAAAATGAGTAACAGTTTTAGTCAAACCTGCAGACTTGATGAGCTTCATGACCTCTTGGCATTCCAGAGCATCATTAGCTAATTCTCTTTCTAGAGCCAGCCTTCTTTGATAAACAAACTTCCACTGGATAGCATTTGAAGCATAGTGCAAGTAAATGTTGTCCAAAGGAACATCACGAACCTTTATGGAGGATTTTGTGACAGCAATCTTCTTCTTTGATGGGATGTCAGGGACATCACTTAAGACATCGTCTTCAGGGACAAAACTACTTCTTTCCTTCCTCTTCTTCACAGCAACCTTGCTCCCAGTGGTTGGAGGTTCAGCAAGGACCTTCTTGACCTTCCTTATAGTGACCTTCTGTTGAGGAGTAACCTGAGGTTTGGAGAAATCTTGATCACAAGCCTGTTTTCCCTTACGAGTCTTGACTCTATGAGAGATGCTAGAGATGAGCTCATCATCAGCAATGTCAATAGAATCATCCAGATCATCCAGATTCACCACATCATGCACAGTAGGGCCTTCATTAAGGGTTTCTTTAGAAGGAGCAACAGGAACCTCTTCAGCTTTCTCAGGTTCAAGAATCTCAGCATCTTTAGTACCAGATGTTTCAACATTGATAGCTTCAGATGTCTCAACATCTTTGGCACATGGGGTCTTCTCATCATTGTTATCAACAGATGTCTCAACATCACCCTGATCTTTGCTAGCATCATCTTGACCATCTTGATCATCTTTGCTGTTCTCAGAGGCAAGAATCTGGGCTAGAGGAACAGATATTCCATCAACCTTGTGCCCTTCATTCAAGATTCTTGTGACAATACCTGCGATCGCATTGTGAACATAAGCAGAACCCTCTCTACCTTGAACAGAAAAGGTTTCAGGAACAGATCCACCAGTTGATTTTCTTGCATGCATCTTTCTTGGTAGACTACGAACAGGATCGGTAGCAGGAACAGAGTTTAATGGCACAACATCCAACACAACATCTTGATCACTCACAACATTGGGTGCCCTAGAACCCGATGCTGTTTCAGAGGAAGGAGAAGATTTCTTTGAGGGAGAACTCTGAGACATGGTGAGAGAAAATGGAAAGCTAGGTAGAGGTTTGTGAATGCAGAAACACAGAGAGATAGCGTGAGTGTGGAGGATAGGTTTTGGGGGAATGGAAACCGTTTGGGCAAATTGTAAAAGGGGGGGAAAATACACTTTAATGTGTAATGATATCAAATATTTGGAGAGAGAAATAATGCTGGCCCCACACCCAATTAATTGCTATAATCCTTCACAAAGACAAATGCCTAGTTTACTTCTTAGATTTTCAAATTGATTTGCATCCAAAGCTTTTGTGAAAATGTCAGCCAGTTGAAGATTTGTAGCAACATGTTCCAAGGCAATTATTTTGTCCTCAACAAGATCTCTAATGTAATGGTGTCTAATATCAATGTGCTTGGTCCTGCTATGCTGAATGGGATTCTTTGAAATGTTAATGGCACTTAAGTTGTCACAATATAATGTCATGACATCTTGTGTGACATTGTATTCTGTTAACATTTGTTTCATCCAAACAAGCTGAGAGCAACTACTTCCTGCTGCAATGTATTCTGCCTCTGCAGTAGACAAAGACACACAATTTTGTTTCTTGCTGAACCATGAAATAAGATTATTCCCCAAGAAGAAACATCCTCCTGAAGTACTTTTTCTGTCATCAGCACTTCCAGCCCAATCTGCATCACAATATCCAGTGAGAATAGGTTCACACCCATGAGAGTAGAGCATTCCATACTCACAAGTACCATTCACATATTTCAGGATCCTCTTGACTTGATTGATATGACTGATCTTTGGATCTGCTTGATACCTAGCACACACCCCAACAGCAAAAGCAATATCAGGTCTACTCGCTGTGAGATACAGCAGGCTTCCTATCATGCTTCAATATAAACTTTGATCAACACTGGTTCCCTTTTCATCTTTGGACAACTTTAAGTGAGTAGGAGCTGGTGTTCTTTTGTGAGTAGCATTTTCCATTCCAAATTTTTTAACAATGTTTTTAGCATACTTACTCTGAGAGAGAAAGATTGAGTCTTCCATCTGTTTAACTTGCAGCCCAAGAAAATAAGTTAATTCTCCAACTAGGCTCATTTCAAATTCTGATTGCATCTGATCAACAAAATGTCTAGTCATCTTGTCTGACATCCCACCAAACACAATATCATCCACATAGATTTGAGCAATCAGGATCTTTCCTCCTTCATCTTTAACAAAAAGTGTTTTATCTATCCCTCCTTTCCTGTACCCATTACTAGTAAGAAACTCAGTTAGTCTCTCATACCAAGCTCTAGGGGCTTGTTTCAGGCCATAAAGAGCTTTTCTTAGTTTGTACACATAGTCAGGATGGTTTGGATCAGCAAAACCTTTAGGTTGCTCCACATAAACTTCCTTACTCAACTATCCATTCAAAAAAGCACTCTTCACATCCATCTGGTATAATTTGAATTTTAGAATACAAGCAACTCCTAGCAGTAATCTAATTGACTCAAGTCTAGAAACAGGAGCAAAGGTTTCATCAAAGTCAATTCCTTCAACTTGAGTGTATCCCTGAGCAACTAGCCTTGCTTTGTTTCTGATAACAGTTCCCAGTTCATCTGACTTGTTTTTGTAAACCCATTTTGTTCCAATGACATTAGTATCTTTAGGTCTTGGTACCAGCTCCCATACTTCATTCCTTTCAAACTGACCTAATTCTTCCTGCATGGCATTGATCCAGAACTCATCTGTTAATGCTTCCTTGACATTCTTAGGTTCAATTTTTGACACAAAACAAGAGTTTGAAACTAGTTCTCTTGACCTTGTAGTAACTCCACTGTTGAGATCTCCTATAATAAGTTCACTAGGATGATCTTTTTGAACTCTTATAGATGGACTCTTTTTAGGAGGTTCAGTCTCAGACTCTGTGATAGTAGGACTGCAATCATCTTCTCTTATAGATCCTTCAGCTGTGATATCCCAGAATGTTCCGACATCTTTTGTGACATCTGCTTGATTGTGAACATCATCAACCACAACATTTATGGACTCCATTATTACTCTGGTTCTTGAGTTGAACACTCTATAGGCTCAACTGTTTGTAGATTAGCCCAGAAAGATTCCTTCATCACTCTTGGAATCCATCTTCCTTCTGTGATCTCTATCAGCAAGAATGTAACACTTACTACCAAACACATGGAAGTATTTGACAGTGGGTTTTCTTCCCTTCCAGATCTCATATAGGGTGGTAGAGGTTCCTTTTCTTAAGGTAACTCTATTATGGACATAACAAGCAGTATTCATGGCTTCAGCCCAGAAGTAGATAGGAAGATTCTTAGCATGGATCATAGCTCTGGCTGATTCTTGAATGGTTCTATTTTTTCTTCCAGCAACCCCATTTTGCTGTGGAGTAATAGGAGATGAAAATTCATGATGTATTCCTTCAGAGGAGCAGAACTCAGCAAACTTTTGATTCTCAAATTCCTTTCCATGATCACTTCTAATTCTCACAACACCATTTTCTTTTTCTCTTTGAACTCTTTGACACAGGTCCTTGAAAACATCAAACACATCTAACTTTTCTCTGATGAAGTTTACCCAAGTGTATCTGGAGTAGTCATCCACAACCACATAAGCATATTTCTTTCCTCCAAGACTTTCCATTTGCATTGGTCCCATCAAGTCCATATGGAGCAGTTCAAGAACTCTGGAAGTGGTCAGATGTTTAACCTTTGGATGTGACATCCTGGTTTGTTTTCCTACCTGACATTCACCACATATTCTTCCTTCATCAATTTGAAGATTAGGAATTCCTCTCACAGCTTCCAGAGAAATAATCCTTTTCATACCTCTTAGATGAAGGTGACCAAGTTTTTGATGCCACAACTTTTCTTCTTCTTCTTTAGAACATACAGTTGAGTAGCTGGATTCATGGGACACCCATAAGTAGCAGTTATCCTTGGATCTGACTCCCCTCATTACAACTTCCTTTTCTTCATTAGTAACCACACACTCAGCTTTAGTGAAGTTGACTTGGTATCCTTGGTCACAGAGTTGGCTGATGCTTATGAGATTAGCAGTCAGGCCTTTGACCAACAAAACACCTTCTAAATTTGGCACTCCTGAACAGTCTAGTTTTCCAACTCCTTTGATTTCTCCTTTAGCTCCATCACCAAAGGTTACATAGCTAGTAGAGTGATTCTTGATATCAACAAGCAGATTCTTGATTCCAGTCATGTGTCTGGAACATCCACTGTCAAAATACCAATCTTCTTTGGCTGAAACTCTAAGAGATGTATGGGCTATTAAAGCCATATTTTTAGGTTTCCATTGTTGCTTCTGGATGGGCATGATCTGCTTAGGTTTGTAGTAGGGAGCTTGATCTGGGTATCCATATAATCTGAAGCAAAAGGGCTTAATGTGTCCAAATCTTCCACAGTAGTGACATCTCCATCTTTGAAACTTTCTCTTCATTCCACTTTTGTCTTGATGTTGAGTCACATGTTTTGACATTGGTTTCAACATCTCAGCTTCAGGTTTAGCTCTGCTATTATCTTGGGAATGTTTCTTTGCACCAACAAATCCTATACCAAACATATCTCCTGAACTTTTTCCAATCTGCAAAATCTCCTCCAACATATCCGAGCCACTGTTCAACATTTTTACAGATTTTGACATCTGATCAAGCTTGGATTGTAACATGATAATTTCACTGTTTAGTTCAGATATAGTTTTACTAAGTCCTTTGTTATCAGCCTCCAATTGAACTATGTATTTCTTTTGCTTTTCACCTTGTTGACAAACTTCAGCACTTCTGATACACAGCTTTCTGTAGGAGGCTGCCAGTTCTTCAAAGGTTAGCTCATCTTCACTAGAGTCTTCATCAGAATTACAAACCCCAGTAAGGGCTGTGACATGTTTGGCTGATTCTTCTTCAAAATCACTCTCAGACTCTTCATCAGACCAGGAGACTGACAATCCTTTCTTTTGTTTCTTGAGATAAGTAGGACATTCAGCTCTAATATGTCCATACCCTTCACATCCATGACATTGAATCCCTTTGCTGTGATTGTACTTTTCTTCTGGTTTTGCTCTTCTGCCAGAGTCATAAGATCTGCTGGTGTCTGATGAGATGTTCTTGGCATTAGGTCTTGGTTTCTGATCCATTCTTCTCATTATTTTGTTGAATTGTTTACCAAGCATAGCTATAGATTCAGATAGATTCTCTTCTCTATTTTCCTCTGCTTCTTCTTGAGAGTTGGACACAAAAGCTATGCTTTTGTTTTTCTTTTCAGAATTGTCACTGATCCCCATCTCAAAGGTTTGAAGAGATCCAATTAACTCTTCTACCTTCATTTTGCTGATGTCCTGTGCCTCTTCTATAGCTGTAACTTTCATATCAAATCTCTTAGGTAGGGATCTAAGGATTTTTCTTACCAGCTTTTCATCAGACATTTTCTCTCCCAAAGCTCCTGAGGTATTAGGAATATCAAGTATATTCATATGAAAATCCTGAATACTTTCATCATCTCTCATCCTTAGATTTTCAAACTTTGTAGTTAGCAGTTGAAGTCTTGACATCTTCACTTTGGAGGTGCCCTCATGAGTAGTCTTGAGGGTATCCCAGACATCTTTGGCTAGTTCACACTGGTGTACTAGTCTGAATATATTCCTGTCAATTCCATTGAATAAAGCATTTAAAGCTTTAGAGTTGCCAAGCGCCAATGCCTCCTCATCTTTGTCCCATTCTTCCTCTGGTTTCAGAGTTTTCTTGCCATCTTTATCAGTAATGACAGGATGTTCCCATCCTTTGTTCACAGCTCTCCATGCTTTACTATCCACGGATTTCAGAAAAGCCACCATGCGAGGTTTCTAATAATCATAATTGGAACCATCCAGAATGGGTGGTCTAATCACAAATCCACCACCTTCTTTGTCCATAGTACCAGAAAATACTGTCCCTAGATCTCACCCAATAAAAACAGGCAGGGTGCCTGCTCTGATGCCAATTGAAATTCTGGACTCAGACACGCGATGTCGTACAGGATGTCACGACATTACTATCTGAATGCTTTTAAACAAATGAACAGAAAGTAAACAGAATAACAACACGAGAAAGTTGTTAACCCAGTTCGGTGCAATCACACCTACATCTGGGGGCTACCAAGCCAGGGAGGAAGTCCACTATAAGTAATATTAATTCAAGGTAATACAGATCAAGATTACTCCTTTCACTTAATATCTACCCAATGCAACTTCAATCTAAAACTTCTTAGATCAGAGATCCTACTCACTCCCCCTCAATCACAGCAGTGATGAAACACGCTCTACTAAAAATAGAAGAAGACACACTTCAAGGACACAACTTGATCTTGCTTAAAAGCTTTGATCAAGTACAATAGTACTCTTGCTTAAAAACTTCAAGTACTTCTTACAAATCAAACCAAAACACCTAGACCAAGACAATCATCATGATGATTGTTTGGCTTACAAGAAAGCTAGAACGAAAAACTTAAAAAACAAAGAACTCTCAAAGCTTCTCAATACAAAACCCTAATCCTAGTCTGCATCTTCTTCGTAAAATATATAGTCTTCATAAAACGCAGCAGCTGGGCCTTGGATCCAAATTAGTTTTAACCTAATAAAACTAATTTCCATAAAACAAGGAACTAAGAATAATAACCATCAAAGACGTCCTTGAATCAGATCAGAATCCAACATTTCCAAATAAAGCGCATAGAATCTTATCATATCACATAACCATAAAAAGTAACAGAAAAGAACGTAACAGCTGCGAATGTCATGACATCGGCCTTGACATCAGGTAAAGGCCTGCATAAGAAAAACTTCACAACAGTAGAATGCATGTCATGACACCAGATTTGACACGATAGAAACACAATGAGTTTTACCAAAAATTACAGCCAATCAACAACATCTACAGGGCAAGTTCTCCAAACCTGCATTCAAATCTAAGAATGTTGTCTCTACCTCAAGGTCGTTAGAAATTCGGCATATTGATCTGTTCGGACCAGTCAAAACAGCATCTATCAGAGGGAAGAAATATGGATTAGTCATCGTAGATGATTATAGCCGCTGGACATGGGTAAAGTTCTTAAAACACAAGGATGAGTCTCATTCAGTGTTCTTTGAATTCTGCACTCAGATCCAATCTGAGAAGGAGTGCAAAATCATAAAGGTCAGAAGTGATCCTGGTGGCGAATTTGAGAACAGATTATTTGAGGAGTTCTTCAAAGAAAATGGTATTGCCCATGATTTCTCTTGCCCTAGAACTCCAAAGCAAAATGGAGTTGTAGAGCGAAAGAATAGGACTCTGCAAGAAATGGCCAGAACCATGATCAATGAGACCAATATGGCTAAGCACTTCTGGGCAGAAGCAATAAACACTACATGTTATATTCAAAATAGAATCTCTATAAGACCTATTCTAAATAAGACTCCTTATGAATTGTGGAAGAACAGAAAGCCCAACGTTTCATATTTTCATCCTTTTGGATGTGTGTGTTTTATTCTGAATACTAAAGATCATCTTGGTAAGTTTGATTCTAAGGCACAAAAATGTTTTCTTCTTGGATATTCTGAACGCTCTAAAGGCTACAGAGTATACAATACTGAAACATTGGTTGTAGAAGAATCAATCAATATCAGATTTGATGATAAGCTTGGATTTGAAAAGCCAAAGCAGTTTGCAAATTTTGCAGATATAGATATTGATATATCAGAAGCTGTAGAACCAAGAAGAAAAGCTCCAGAAGCTGAAAGTCTCAGAAGCAAGGAATCAGAAGATCAAGTTGCTGCATCTTTAGAGAATCTCAAAATTTCTGAAGAGCCAACAGTCAGAAGATCTTCTAGACTCACCTCAGCTCATTCAGAAGATGTGATCCTTGGAAAGAAAGATGATCCTATCAGAACTAGATCATTTCTAAAGAATAACAATCAGAAGCAGTGATCAGAATCAGAAGGTGAAAAGTTCCATTCAGAACAACACAACTGTCATCAAGTAGTTTCTGATGGTGAACACGTGTCTGTACGGTTAGTAAAAGCGTGAGGAATCTGATGGGACGCCGCCCTAGGTAACTGTGTTAAATCATTTCATTTACCACGATCTCTCACCTAACGTCACTCATCATTTAATGCAATTGATTTCTTTTGATTCTGTAACTGTTCATTCTCAAAATTTTATTGCATTCTTTTTCAAATCCGTCTCTATAAATACATTTCAAATCATAACGTTTATCTTTTTCGCTCCCATTCTCTCTTTCTTCTTGCATGCATTTTTGCAACCTTTTCAGTCTTTTCTCAAACCCTAAGCGAAAATCCAGAAATTGTTTTTCAAATCTCTGTACTGTTTCAATGGCCGCTTCATCATCTCACAATGTTGGCTCATCTGTCCCTCTCCATCTTCAAGAAGAAGATCAACAAATCACTCCGGTTATCGCCTGTTCTATACCCAAAAAGGATTTGGAAGTTATCTGTGAACTCATGGTAGACTTTGATAGTCTCGAAGAACACAACTTTCGTCTTAAGGAAGGTATCATTTTTCAAGGGTGGGCTTCATTGTTTGCTGAGTTCTGTGGACCAGTTTACCCAGATCTTGTAAAGGAATTTTGGGTGCATGCAATTGTTGCTCCTAAATCCATTCTGTCTTTCGTCCATGGGAAGTTTGTGGTCGTTACTGAGAACATCCTGAGAATGATGTTCGATCTAAGAAACCCTGAGGGTGCTCATGAAATTGATCAAAGGGCTGATTGGGATGATGTGTTGTCTACTCTTTACACAGACGTAAAAGAGACAAAGCGTGTCAAGGACATGAGGGATCTTTATAAAATCTGG
Organism: Vicia villosa; assembly: GCF_029867415.1. Lineage (NCBI taxonomy): Eukaryota > Viridiplantae > Streptophyta > Magnoliopsida > Fabales > Fabaceae > Vicia > Vicia villosa. The sequence goes on along the minus strand of NC_081184.1, from coordinate 59,921,918 downwards.
ATCAAGATTCTTCTGGGGTGTTTCTATCACAGGAAAGGAACACATGCTGCAGACTTCGTCAACAATGAGCAGAAATACATTCTGTATTGCATTGCTACTCAGAAGAAGGTTGATGTTATCTACATAATCTTCAATCACATGTGGAATGCTGTGAGGGATTCCAGGAATGCCTTCAGAGTAAAGTGTACTATCATTCCTTTTGGAAGGATCATTACAAACCTTCTGGTTCATTCCAAGATTATTGAGAACTTGGAAGCTGAAGGTACCATTAAAGACCCTGCTGTTATCACTGGAAGTTGCTTGAATGCTCTCACCTTGAGAAAGATGAGTGTCATTGATGCTATTATCAAAACCCCTCAACCTCTTCCTGGAGCAAGAAGCAGAAGAGATCCTATTCTTGCCGACTTTGAACCCTTCTTCAGAAGTGAGGTACCAGGAGTCAGAACTAGATATCTGAAGTCTCTCAAGGAAGATGAAGGAGTAAAAGATCAAGAAAAAGGTGCTCCTGCTAAAGAAGGTCTCAAGAAAACTTCTACTTCTAGGGCTGCTGCCTCGGAAGATGTTTCAGAAGCTGCTCCTGAAGCTGCTGAAAAGAAGGAAAGAAGGACCAAAAGAAAATTTGATCATCCTTCTGATAATCAGGTGAAGGTAGTTCAGAATATAGATGCTGCTACTACTGTTGAAAAAGCTGTTCCAGAAGAAATTTTTGCTGAAGTAGTTCAGGCTGTTTCAATTGAATTTGAAAAGAATAAGAAGGAGAACGCTGAGAAGAAGAAAAAGAAGAAGAGAAAGCCTTCTAATAACACTGAGAAAACTGTTAAAGCGGTTGAGAAGAAGAAGATAAGAAAAAGAAAATTAATAATTGATGCCTCAGATGAAGATGAGGATGTTCAAGAAGCTGTGAATCAGCAAGCAGAAGCTGTGAATCAGCAGGTAGAAATCCCTCAAGGACCAACAACTCAAGCAGTTGAAGGTCAGAAGGTTGCTGATAATGAGAAGGAAGCTCTGGATTCTGCCAGAAGAAGAGAAATTTCTCGTGGAAAGGCAAAGATTGTGGAAGAGCAAAAGAGTAAGAAGCAGAAGAAGCTTGAAGCGGTGTTTGAAGCCGTTCAGAAGGTATCTAAAGGTATACATCTCTCTGAACCTGATTCTGTTCCTGCTTTACGTTCAGAAGTTGCACCAATAGTTGTTGCTCTAGCCCCTGAACCAGTAAATCAACCAGATAAAGCCCCATCAGAATCACCCATAAAAATTCATGTTCTTACACGTCCTTCCTCTCCTGTAACCAAAACTCTTACTCCTCCTCACTCACCCATTCCAGATGTTCCTATTCCTTCTTCTTCACCCGCAACCAACCTTACTTCTGACCAGGCCCTTGAAAACCCTGTTCTTGATATACCACCCCTACAAACTCTCTTTCCACCTCACACAAATATATTCACTTCTCAACCACCTCCTCATGCAAACTATGAACCCATTCCTTCCACCTATCAAAATAACCCTTGTGTTTCTGATCTTCCAGATTCTGCATCACATGAGCAATTGCTCCGTGATTGCAATTACACTCCCAAGCCTCGTCCTGAAGCTGAAATGGTAGTGTTAGATTCTGAGAATGAAGCAGAATCTTCTTATCGGTTGGATAGAAAACCTCAACCCTATTCTGTCCCTAACCCTGATTCTCAAATAACCAAAATAAAATCTCGCCGAGAATACCCTATTGGTGTAATTTTTGAATTGGTAAAGAGGAATCTCAGAAGAATTTTTGATACGCTCAGAATAGTTGAAAGTTCTGGCCTGAATGATGTCGCTATGCGAAAGTTCAGGAGAATCTTCCGAAGAAAAGCAGATGCTTGTTTTGAAGAACTTCAGGAAATTTGTGTAGAAACTGCTCCACGCCCTTGTGGAATTCTGAGAAGTTATGAAGACTTCTGGTTCGCTCGTCTTAGAGAGAGATATATCTTTGAAGAGAAGAGGTTTGTGGATGAACTTGAGGAAGCAAGAATTGCTGCAGCAATGGAAGCTAACCCCTGCAGAGAGATTGTGGTGTGGAGACCTCAGTATCCATTTCTGATTGGAGACTTCAGGTCACTCTTTGACTTTCTGAGGGAAAATCCTTCTAAGGAAGACCCAAGCTTGGTCATTCTAGAAGTTGTTGACCCTCCAGAAGTTGAAGGTCCTTCTGCTCCACAGAATCTAGCTGCCATTCTTCAGGCTCTTGAGAATGGAGATTTTGAGGTGCTTGCTGCAGAGTATGGAGATGCTTCTATGGAAGAAGCAGATGCTGAAGATCATGCTGCTAAAACTATTCCTGTTGAGGAAGATCATGATGTTGATCTGACTATGGAAGCTGCGGATCAGAATGCCATCCCTCTAGATAGAAGTCGTGAAGCTTCTTCTGATGAACCTTCTCGTCTCACAAGGACTCTGGAAGTCATTCATAAGAACAGGGATGAGCAAAGAACGATCAATGCTGAGTTTCGCGCTTTCATGGAGAGGCAGACTGAGAGCAACAATGGGATTCATGACACGCTGGCCAAGATCATGTCCAAGCTAGGGTCATCTTAGTCATTGAGTCTTAGATTGTTTTCTTTGTTTGCTGCATCTGTTTTCTATGCATCTTCCTTGCCCTCTTGTACTTCTAAAAATTTCTTCACGCTTAATGAAAATTATCCTTTTCTTCTCTCATATTGTTTGTCTTGTTTTCTTTCATCTGAATCTTTTATATTTTTGATGTTATGACAAAAAGGGGGAGAAAAATGTGATAAATGATCTGATTTATTTTATCAGTTGCTGGGAGAAAGGCTCCACATTTCTAACAGAACTTGCAAAGTTCTATGTCTTTGAATGTTTTGCAGGAATTGAAGATCCTCTTTAAAGCTCAACATGAGAAGCAAAGACATGGGGAAAAGCAATTCTATATAGAAACAAGCTCATGGAAATTGAAGCAAGCTGAGTGCTATTCAAGAATCAAAAGCAAGAAGGAAGAATGTTTTGATATTCTAATGATAGAATATGCTGTCATTCTTATTCCTTAAATGTTCTGATGCATGTTTTTAGTTATAAAAATATGCTCTGTAACATTACTGTTGTTTGTTTTGTTACATATTATATGTTCTGATACATATTTTATGTTCTGATTCATTCATGCTGACTTTTGTCGTTTAGTTTGTTCTGTAACATTTCAGGATGTAGAGATGCTCTGATGAAGCTCTGGTACATTCAACAATGTTCTGATACAATCTAGCATGCAATGATTCTAGAAGAAATTCAAGTTCTGAAGCTGTCCTATGGAAGCAAGAATTAGAAGCTGTGAATATTCTGAAGATCTAAGCATATGTGAAAGTCTCAACTGAAATACACAGGGAAGTCTTTTATTTATAAAATTCTTCTAGTATTTATTTCAGAGGGAGATTATTTATCTCAGGGGGAGATTGTTAATCTTAGGGGGAGACATATTCACACACAACATCTATATGCTTATGCTATAGCTGTGTAATTGTCTTTAGCCGTCTGATTTTCTGATCGCAAATTCATATCATTTATGTATGTTTTTGTCATCATCAAAAAGGGGGAGATTGTTAGAACAAGATTTGTTCTGATCAATATTCTTAGTTTTAATGATAACAAGCATATGAATTTTGTATGAGATAATGTGGTACTCTAATACTATGCAATTTCCATTTCAGGAATTATATAAAGAGTATGCACAAAATCAGTGCAAGAAGCACTGACTCAAAAGGTTCAGCATGCAACATCAGAACATGGTCTGGCAAGACATCAGAAGATGGTCAAGCAGAATCAGAACATGGGTCTATGGAAGCATCAGAAGAACTTGAGATCAGAAGTAGAAGCACTGAAGTTCTCATGGTATCACGCTCAGAAGCACTTCAAGGTCAGAAGACAAGAATATGCTCTGCACCAAGCTGTTTGACTCTAATGACATTCAAACGTTGTTTACACAAACATCAGATCATAAGCAAGTACTAGACTGGCAGGCTACGCTGACTGACAAAAGGAACGTTAGAAGCTATTAACGGCAACGCCAGTAGACACAGCGGAAATAAGGCTCAAGGTAGCTGACAAAAGAGTGAAACATTAAATGCAATGTTGTACGGATTACGCAAACCATTAAATGCTCCCAATGGTCATCTTCTCAAGCGCCTATAAATATGAAGTTCGGATGAGAAGCTATGTTACGAATCTTGAAACAACTTGCAGAAACGATGTTCAATTCAAAAGCTCTCAAACTTCATCATCAAACTCACTACATTGCTGTTGTAATATCTTAGTGAGATTTAAGCTTAAACTTAAGAGAAAATCACAGTTGTGATAATAGCTTTATAAGAAGCATTGTAACTCTTAAAAGAATTTGTTTACATTAATTGGTAAGAACTAGAGTGATCAGGTTGTTGATCAGTATACTCTAGAAAGTCTTAGAAGGTGTCTAAGCAGTTTGTTCCTAGAGTGATCAAGTTGTGATCAGTATACTCTAGAAGACTTAGAGTGTTTCTAAGTGGAAAACCATTGTAATCTTGTGTGATTAGTGGATTAAATCCTCAGGTGAGGTAAATCACTCCAAGGGGGTGGACTAGAGTAGTTTAGTTAACAACGAACCAGGATAAAAAACTTTGTGCAAATAGTTTTTATCTTACAAGTTTTAAAGCTACACTTATTCAACCCCCCCCCCCCTTTCTAAGTGTTTTTCTATCCTTCATACTCAAGAGTAGAATATGATGTCTCACCCCAACCCTCCACAGAATAGTTCCAGTTAGCAGGGTTGGAGACACATGTCATTTTAGGGTCTGGCAAGGTAAAGGTGTAAACCGTCTGATCGTCGATGAGTAACCTATACCGATATGGATGGAATGAGGCCCTCCTCATGAGTCCACGATCCATACAGAAATCTAGATCCAGGAAGGTATACCCACAATATGGAGTCAGCTGAAATAACATCTTGTACAAGCCCATAGCAGAGGCTATCTACGTCACATTCCCTCCGGAATATATGAATCCTGTAGTAGATCTGGCAGTCTGGTCTAAGCTCTTAATCAGAAAACCTCCACTAGCGATGGGTCTGGACTGGCTGGTACAATATAGGAATAGGACCTCCTCAATAGTGACTAGGTGGTCACCATAGCTCCACCCAAAGAATGTGTGACAAAATATCATCTCAAAGTACCGGAAAGATGGATTATGGATCTTTCTTGATAGCTGGGTAGAAGGGTCAAGGCTAGCTCCATCATTAATGTCCTACCAGAATTTGTCAATATCTTTGCTGAAAAAGTAATTCAATGGAATCTTAGTGATGGCGGTCGGTCCAGTTTGGAAACCAAGTAAATCCCCAAACTCTTTAATGTTCAGGGTGTACTCAGTGCCAAACAATCCGAAGTTAATCCGCCCTCGGTCATCTCCTTCGCCCACCCATGGGTTATAATATAAGGAGCTAAGGAACTCTAGAGTAAGGTTCCTGTAGGTCTTGTGGACATCATCAGCATAATCATTCCAGCCAAGTTGGTTGCACAGATACGTGATACTCGGCTCAATCCCGAGTGCTCCCATGCAGCTCTGATCGGGGTACCTAGTGGGTACCATAGGTCTAGCAGATAAAGCAACAAATCGGGCTTTATGTGTTTCATCCCTGAAAATCACAACCATACCATCGAAGTAATTCATCCTAAAAATAAAAAACACGAGAAATTAGTCTAGATAAAATATATATATGTATTAAAACAAAATAAAAGTAAAAATAAACCATGGGTTGCCTCCCTTGCAGCTCTTGTTTAACGTCATTAGCTTGACGATTAGATCTTACTTCATGTAGGTATTGGTGGGTCTATCAGATTATGACTAGAGTAACCAATGGGCATATCGCCCCCTTTGTATAACTTCAATCTTTTTCCATTTACCATAAACGGAGCGCATGAATCATTTTTAATTGGGTTAATGAACTTTTTGGTCCCTCTAAATATTGCAGATTTCGTTATTAGTCCCTCCAAAATTTTCCTTTAAGAAATCGTCCCTTCAAAATTTTTCGTCTAAATTATTGGTCCCTAACGTCAAATTTGCTAGAGATTAGCTACGACTTTAGCCACCGATTAGCTACGAAATTTGACGTTAGGGACCAATAGTTCAGAAGAAAAATTTTGAAGGGACGATTTGTTGAAGAAAATTTTTGGAGGGACTAAAAACGAAATTTGAAATATTTAAAGGGACGAAAAAGTTCATTAACCCTTTTTAATTTCCACTACTCCTGACCTTAGAACTTTTGATACTTCAAATGGACCTGTCCATCGCGAGAGAAGATTACCAGAGAAAAGTCATAATCTTGAGTTGAACAGGAGAACGATATCACCAATGTTGAAATCTTTCTTTATGATCTTCTTATCATGCCATATCTTGGTTTTTTTCTTATATGTGATGGCATTGTCATATGCATTCAAGCGAAGCTCTTCCAACTTATGAATGTCCACGATCCATTTCTCTCCGGCCTTTAGGTAATCTAAATTCAAGTCCTTAATTGCCCAATAGGCTTTGTGTTCCAGTTCGAAAGGTAAATGACAAGACTTTCCGTAGACCAATTGATAAGGGGTTGTTCTAATAGGGGTTTTATAGGATGTTCGATAAGCCCACAGAGCATCTCTAAGTTTTGCTGACCAGTCTTTTCTAGACAACGATAAAGTTTTCTCTAAGATCTGCTTAATTTCCTTATTCGATACTTCCACTTGGCCACTGGTTTGCGGGTGATATGGTGTTGCTACTCTATGTTTTACTCCGTACTTACTTAGAAGCTTGTCAAATATCTTAGATATAAAGTGTGATCCTCCATCATTTATGACTAATCTCGGGGTTCCAAACCTAGGGAAAATGATATTCTTGAACAGCTTGATAACTACCTTGGTATCATTTGTGGGTGGTGCAACAACTTCGATCCATTTCGAGACACAGTCAACGGCTACTAGGATATACTTGTTACCCATTGAGGAAGGAAAAGGCCCCATGAAATCAATACCCCAAACATCGAATAATTCTACCTCTTGAATGTTACTCAAGGGGATTTCGTCACGTCTTGAGATGTTCCCAGTGCGTTGGCATCAGTCACATTTTAAAATGTAAGCGTGGACATCACACCATATGGTATGCCAATAAAAACCTGCTTGGAAAATCTTAGCGCATGTCTTAGACGTGCTTGCATGTCCGCCATAAGGTGCAACATGGCAGTGTTCAATGACGTTGCCTACTTCTTCTTCTGGCACACGTCGTCTAAATATGTTGTCTATCCCTTTTTTAAATAGGAGGGATTCATCCCAAAAGAAATGTTTAACATCACTGAAAAACTTCTTCTTCTGTTGGTAACTTAAGTCAGGGGGTATGATATCAGCGGCTAGAGAGTTTACAATATCTACGTACCATGGTGCGCTATTCAAGGTTGATATTTCCCATAGGTTTCCTCTTCAGAGGTATGTAGGGTGTCCTTCTCAACTGTGTTCATCCCAGCTACTAGTCTTTCATAAGTAGAGTGATCGTCTATAGGTATTAGTTCAGGTTTAAGATGTTATAACCTAGAAAGGTGGTCAGCAACTAAGTTCTATGTTCCCTTTTTATCTTTGATATCAAGATCAAATTATTGGAGTAAGAGAACCCATATGAGCAATCTAGGCTTAGCATCTTTCTTACTAAACAAGTATCGGATCCCTGCGTGATCAGTGTATACTATTATCTTGGCTCCTACCAAATAAGATCGAAATTTATCGATAGCAAACACTACAACTAGCAATTCCTTTTCTGTGGTTGTATAATTAAGCTGGGAAGCGTCTAGGGTTCTACTAGCATAGTAAATGACATGTATTTTCTTATCTTTTCTCTGCCCTAGTACGGCTCCTACAGCGAAATCACTGGCGTCACACATGATTTCAAAGGGTTGCGTCCAATCGGGGAGTTGTATGATAGGCGCTGAAATCTGTGCTTGCTTAAAAACTTCAAAGGCTTCAAGGTATTTTTGGTCAAATTCAAACTCGACATCTTTCATCAATAAGTTTGTTAAAGGTTTCGTTATTCCAGAAAAATTCTTGATGAAGCGTCGGTAGAACCCAGCATGTCCTAGAAAACTCCTCACTTCCCTAACGGTCTTAGGTGGGTTTAGGTTTTCTATAACTTTTATCTTGGCCTTGTCAACTTCTATGCCTCTCTCAGAGATGATGTGTCCCAAGACTATCCCTTCGTTCACCATGAAATGACATTTCTCCCAGTTCAACACAAGGTTCACTTCCACAAATCTTTCCAAGATTTTCTCTAAATTTGAAAGGAAGTTTTTAAAATCAAATCCATACACCGAAAAATCGTCGATAAATACCTCCATAATTCCATCGAGGTAGTCTACGAAAATCGACATCATACAGCCTTGGAAAGTGGCAGGTGCATTACAGAGCCCAAAGGGCATTTGTCTGTAAGCGAATGTTCCATAAAGGCAAGTAAATGTGGTTTTCTCTTGGTCCTCTGGGTGAATAGGGATTTGGAAAGAGCCAGAATATCCATCAAGATAGAAGAAATACGAGTGTCTAGCTAGACGCTCAAGAATCTGATCTATAAATGGAAGAGGGAAATGGTCTTTCCTAGTCGCCTTGTTCAACTTTCTGTAATCTATATACATGCGCCATCCTCCTTCTGTTTGTTTTGCTACACGCTCACCTTTCTCATTTTCCGCGACGGTGATACCTCCTTTCTTTGGTACCACATGGACGGGGCTTACCCACTCACTATCCGAAATCTGGTATATAATGCCAGCTTCTAATAACTTAAGGACTTATTTCTTTACTACATCGCTCATGATAGGGTTTATTCTTCTCTGATGTTCTCTTGAGGGTTTCAAATTTTCCTCTAGCATAATCTGATGCATGCATACGGACGAGCTTATTCCTTTTAAATCAGAGACTTTGTATCCTAAAGCTGAGGGATACTTCTGCAAGGTATCTAAGAGTTGGTTTCTTTTGATTTTGTTTAGAGTGGCACTTACTATGACAGGTCGATTCATCTCCTCATCCGGTGGTTCCTTAAGTTCTATGGTAGGTTTCTTGGTGCACGACATAGGGTCAGGCGTAAGAGCTAAGCATTCAAAAAGGTTTTCGTCAATGTAAGGTTCAATACTCTTAAATTTGTCATCCTCTAAAATGGGGGTAGGAGATAATCTGATTAAGGATTCGTTATGTTCGAGCTCATTTACACACTCATCAATGACATCGATGGCATAACACGTATCTCCTGTCACTGGTGCCATTAGAAATTTCGATAGAATGAACTCGATCTTTTCATCTCCTACCTCAAAAGTCAGCTTCCCTTTTTTAACATCTATTATAGCTCCGACGATCGATAGGAATGGTCTGCCTAGGAGGATTGGGATGTCACCATCTTCTTTGATATCCATAACTACGAAATCGGTCAGAATGTATAACTGACCAATTTTGACAGGTATGTCTTCTAAAATACCCATGGGGTATTTGACAGATCTATCAACTAGTTGTAATGACATCTTAGTAGGTTGAAGTTCTCCTAATTTTAACCTCTTACGGACGGCCAAAGGCATCAGACTTACGCTTGCTCCTAGGTCTAAAAATGCTTTGTCCATCATATGATTTCCTAGGACGCAAGGGATAGAAAAACTTCCAGGGTCTTTGTCTTTCTTGGAAAGTTTATTCTCAGATATGGAATGACATTCTAAAGGTTTGGGATCATCGAGTCGCCATTTGTTTGACAAAATATCCTTCAAGAACTTGGCATATGAAGGTATCTGGGGTATTGCTTCGGTAAAGGGGATTTCTACGTGGAGTTTCTCTATTACCTTAATGAACTTTTGGAATTGGTTTTCTGTTTTGGTGTTTTTCAACCTTTGTGGGAACGGAATAGGTGGCTTGTAAGGTTGTGGTGTGCGGTTCTCTACCTCTGGTTTTGATTGCTTTTTGGGTTTCTCTGATTCCTCTACCTGGTCCTTTGGTTCAGCATCTTCCTTTGGTTTTTCTGATGTGCTTAGGTTAGGATTTCTAGGTCCTTCATAAGCGGTTCCACTTCTCAAGGTGATAGAATTTGCTTGGCCTTTGGGATTGGGTTGAGTTTGTCCAGGGAATTGTCCTCCAGGTACAACTTGCGCATAGGTGGTTTGTGCTACTTGTGAAATCTGGGTCTCAAGCATTTTGGTGTGAGTCATCATCTGGTCAAACTTGGTTGCCAGTTGAGTAACTAACTTGTATGTGTGAATGTGTTGATTCATAAACTCCTTATTTTGCTGAGTTTGATTCTGAATAGAGGTGTCTATGGTTTCTTCAAGGTTTTGTCTTGGTGGCACAACTTGCATAGGTTGGTTTTGTTTTTGTGTTTGGAATCCTTGGGGTCTCGAAGATCCGGAATTTTGGATGGGGTTATTATTTTGATAAGAGAAATTTGGGTGGTTTCTCCATTCAGGATTGTAGGTATTCGAGAAAGGGTTCCCTTGGGTATAGTTAAGTTGGTCTGAGCTAGAGTCGTTCAAAAGGTTACAGTCAATGGTTTGATGTCCTTGAGTTCCACAGAGTTCGCACTCCGATTGGATTGCTTCCAGTGTGGTAGGGTTTTGAGACATGTTCTCAACTTTCAAGGCCAGGGCGTCCATCTTAGCATTCATCATGTCCATGCAACTTATCTCATGCTTTCCTCTATAGCTCTCCTTTTTCTCTACCGTTGCTCGTTCTATTCCCCACTGGGTGTGGTTATTAGCCATGTCCTCTATCAGGGCACAAGTGTCAGGGTAAGGTTTGTTCATCAACACTCTGCCAGCGGCAGCGTCAATGGACATCTTTGTATTGTAATGAAGTCCATTATAGAAGGTGTGTATGATTATCCATTTCTCCAGGCCATGGTGCGGACAGGCTCTTAAAATTTCTTTATATCTTTCCCAGACATCAAAAAGTGATTCGCCTTGGTTTTGAGTGAAACTAGTGATTAAGTTCCTAAGGACAGCGGTCTTACTTGGTGGGAAATATCTGGCAAGAAAAGCTCTCCTAAGGTCTTCCCAAGTCGTTATTGAGTTGGCTGGAAGGGCATCTAACCAGTCATGGGCTTTACCTCTAAGGGAAAAAGGAAACAATCTTAAGCGGATGGCTTCGGGTGTGGCTCCATTTGCCTTAAGGGTATCAGCTAACTTGATAAACACTTTTAGATGCTAATTCGGGTTCCCTGTAGCGAGACCAGCGAATTGGTTTTGTTGTACTAGTTGTAGTAAAAAGGGCTTAAGTTCGAAATTGTTGGTGGTTATAGCGGGGTTTACTATACTAGAACTAGGCTCCTCATGAGATGGTTGAGCAAACTCTTTAAGCGGTCTTTGGTTACGGTCTTCGGCCATAGGTTTCCTTAACTTCAGGATAAATAGATGTGTTTGAGCGTAACGTTCGGGTTCCACTAAAGGGTTTAATAGGTTACCGGTGCTACGAATTTTACGCACCTACCGGCTAGAATAGCCTTAGTCTAAATGGGATAACAACAGGGTACGAAATTTGACGAAGTTGGTCCCTGGCAACGGCGCCAAAAACTTGATGGGTTGTTTACGTATAGCCTAAATATAGAACTGCAAGTGCACAGCCTATCGAAGTAATATATAAGATTATCGAACCACAGAGACCAATTGTCAATCTATCAACTCTATTGTTAAGGTGCTTATTTAAGGTGAACAAGAATATTGTTGTGAGTGCAGTGCAACAAGGTAAGTGAGCGAAGTGAATAACAGATTAAGCGACAAGTTAGAATGTAAATCATGAAATCAGACTATGATCCAGACATGCATAAATGAAACGACTCATGCGGCAGTATTTTCTATTCGTAGCAAAGAATCAGTTTAACGGGAACTTGTAGCTTTTGGCTACTAAGAACCAAATTTACTCTTTAAATTAACTTCCTTTATTGTCACATATAAAGGGTGCCTTCCGTGTTAAAGAGGTAAACCTATTTTTAGGAAATTGATAGTTTTGACTTAACAGAAAAGTAATTTTGACTTGGAAAGATTAACTTAAAGAGACTTTTGGCTTTTGGCCAAGAGTCAGATTTCAAACCTACAAACGCGTCCGAAAATAGTTTCAAAATCGTTTTCTAAAAAGAGTTAATGATTCCTATTTAACCAACCAAATCGCTTTGGCTTCTTTTGTTTGGTTAAATAATAATCAAGTCATATCATTGATATGGACGGCTTTCGATCTTACCCAATAAACATTTAAACACAAATTGACTTAAGTTAAAAGCAAAACATCCCTAGAGTATTTTCACTAGCATGATAATTGGAACACGATCATGATGACAATCATTACGTTCAAACCTTTATAATTTAGACAGACATAATAAGTGCGAGTCTATAACACATGTAGACTATGATAAGAACGAGTAATAAAAAAGGGTGCGAGTTTATAAAATCGTGTAGACTATGGTAAGAGCATTTAGAGTCTATAAAACATGTAGACTATGGTAAGAGCAAGAAGATAAATAAAGCAATTAAATAGAACTTTACTCCGGTCGGAGATTTGAATCTGATACAAAGTGAAGGCTGGTATGATGAACTTCAACTAGAGTACTCCAAGACTCGATTACAACTCAATCTACGCCGTAATAACTCCCCGATGTGAAAAGATTACTACTTTACAGAAACTGATAGTATATGGCTTAAGTTTGTACTAAGCTTGGATGAAACTAGAAAATGAAATTCGTAAACTATATATAGAGGATTCTGGAGGTGCGTAGGGATAGGAGTGCCCCTTAACTCCTTCTGAGCGGGAACTGCTTTGTGAAGGCCGCGGGCGCAGCAGCCTCACCGCGGGCACGGTGTTGGGTAACAGACATGATCGTGGGATCGTGGCAGTTGGCCCCATCATGGAGTGGGCCACGTCATAGCGTCCCCTATAGCCGGCACGGTGCTGAACGCCACAAGTGTGAATCTTCTTGAAAAATCCTATTTTCTTGGCGTTTTGGCTCGTTTCTTCACTAAAGGCTCCGAAAGGTCAAGAATCCTGAAAACAAAGGAAATAAAAGAATAATACGAGAAAATGATAATAAAAACTAAGGAAAACATGTGATATTCGAGCCATAAACATAGTGCGATTCAGTGCGATTAGTCACTGATGGGTTTGGGTGGTGTATTGATGTAAAATCAGCAAGTAGTGGCTTATGCGTCGAGACAACTCAAAGTGCATGATTTAGAGTTGGAAACTGTAGTTTTTGTTTTGAAGTTGTGGCGACATTATTTGTATGGTTCGAGATTTGAAGTGTTTAGTGATCATAAGAGTCTGAAGTACCTCTTTAATTAGAAAGGACTTATTACGAGGCAACGAAGATGGTTAGAGTTTTTTTTTAATATTATGATTTTGATTTGAATTACCATCCTGGTAAGGAAAATGTTGTGCTAATGAGTTGAGTAGGAAGTATTTAAATATGTCGGTGCTAATGGTGAAAGAGTTGGATTTAATTGAACAATTTAGAGATTTGAGTTTGGTTTGTGAAGGCAATCCTAATAATGTTAGATTGGGTATGCTAAAGATGACTAGTGGTATTCTTGACGAGATTAGAGAAGGTCAGAAAGCTGATGTTGAGTTGATCAATAAGTTGACTTTGAATTACCAAGGTAAAGGCGGTGAATTCAGAATCGAAGAGAATGGTATAATGAGGTTTGGTGATCGGGTTTGTGTTCCTGATGTTTTTGAGCTTCGAATGAATATTCTATAAGAAGGACACCATAGTGAATTATTGGACTATGACGATGTTAATGAGTTTGAGTGCAAACTCAGAAAGGACACTATTATGTAGTAACGACAGTTTATTCTTAAATATGGTTGTCGGCTATCTATTGACAAATTAAAGACTTGATCACCCTTAATCTCTTGTTGATAATAGACGAAATCATATAGATGGGCTGAGATTGTTTGTTACCCTAATGGTATAAGATGTGATGAATACTAAGCCGTGAGAATAATCACTCACCATATTGTGTGAACTTATGAAGAAGTGAATATGAAATAGTGCAACATATTGGACGGTGACTTAAGACGGGTAATCGGAGTCGCACAACAAAAGTGTGATGTGGAGTGGTGTTATGAGTACTACTCGTGGGCAGTGAGGAATTAATATGTCAGGAGCCTACGTAGAGAACATGTATTGATCTATATGTTGGATTTAAGATCTAGTGGATGTTAGGATGTTGTACCTGAGAATTAGAACCCTTTTGAATAACTGCCGAGATGATGAATATGTTATTGTGGTTGTACGTAGTTAACGAGTATATATTCGGCGAAGTTAAGATGATGAGTTGATACTATATGATACTATAATAATTTTGTGTTGTTGAAAGGTGTTATTGTAGATTTCTAGATATAATGAGGAGTTATACTCTATGATGGACGAAGTTGATTTAATTCTTAGAGAAGAGTGGGACTCAATTTGAGATTTTTTTGTAAGCAATGATATATTGAGGCCGATGAGTGTGATTATAACTACTTGTGTGTAATCGTTCCGATGGTTGGAATGTTTTAATAGATGTAGTAATTCAGGAATTTGTTTTTGAGTGCGTGTAAGTATTGCTAAGTGGTAAATTAGTACCATATATGATAAAGAATGATTCTTGAACGAATGAGTTAAGAGAGCCAGAATTGGGTAAAACTCGGAAATCTAATTGGTAATGATGGTTGTAACGAGTAACCAGAGTAGTGCAGCGAAAGCGGAATGTAATGGATTGGATAATTGCATGTGTGAATTGAGAGGAGTCAGATATTTTAAATTCAATGGTATAGGAATATGATTATTGAGTTTCTTGAAGGAAGTAGTTGGTGAAAAGTGTAAGTATTATTTTATCGCTCAGATGGAAAAGTGTGTCTAAGGTTGATACGTTCGGTAGATGGAATGCATTACAGTAGTGTTTATCAGGTAGGATCATACCATGGATTGTGTAATTATATTATTCAGTTATTGGGCGTATTATATGAGTCGCACCTTGACGTTTCGTTGTCGTTAACCTTTTGGAGATATAGCGAGTGGTACACCTTAGGGGTGGTCGAATGCGACGTAAGAGCTGAGATTGAATGCATGAGACATGCTTTCTGTTGGCTATGTCAGATGAATTTTGAGGATCGACTATGGAATGTTACTTGAAACTGGAGAGTTAGATGAAGGACTCCTATCCGGAACTTTTCACTTGAAGTATGTTTTCGAGGACAAAAACTCTTTAGTGGGGGAGAGTTGTAACGCCCCATATTTTCTAATTTTAATTTAATCGGAAATTAAATTATTATTTAGAATTATTTAGTATTTTCGTTGAACTAATTAGAGGAATTATGAAATATTGGTCTTTGGGCCAAGTGTGGTATTTAGTAATGAGGGGGTGTTAAGTTGTTGAGCCCATTACTAATTTATGTTATGTTTTCATAAAAAAAGGAAATAAGAGGAAATTGAAAAATAGAGGAGGAAAACCTAAGAGGGAAAGAAGAACAACTCATGGACAAAACCCATTTTTGTATTCATGGTGAAGCCTCACAAAATGAGTCATAACTTTCTGCTCGTAGCTCTAAATCAGGTAATTCTTGAAGATTCGAATTCTACACGAAATTTCCTTCGATTTGATATATTAATTCGTGTCAGGGAAGTTCTTGATGAGGGAGATAAGCGAGTTTGAAGATTGGAGATTCTTGCTGAATTTGAAGAAAAAAGGCTTATGGGTTTGATGGAGAAGAAGGGGAAAAGTCCATATTCTTAGCTAAGATAAGGGGGGACTCTTCTGGTTAATTTATATTATGTAATTATGGGCAATATAATAAATTGGTATATGATCCGATTCAATTGGGTATATTGGGATTGGAATTGTTAGGTTTAGAATTGTTATAATTGATGAAATTGCATGAATTGTTGGATCAATGGTGGACATAATTCCCATTGTGTGGAATTTTTGTCGGTTGGGCGTATCTCAATGAGGTATAGATCGGTCAGGTGGATTAGTTCCACGATTTATTGGTATCACATGCATAGTGTCAGTTAGTCATATGCATTGATGTCATAACATGATTGAAATGATTCAGTGTTATGTTTGGTGTGTATTTGTTGTGGTAAATGATGATTGAAATCTGAATATATGACAAATTGGGTGAATGATATATTATGATTTTTTGTTGCTTATGAATGCATAAAATTGTTTAATTGAGAATGAGACTCACCCTTACTTGTTGACATTTTTCAGATTGAGGAGTAGCGGCATTAGTGCTCGGTGAGGATGACTCGTAGAGTTATCCGTTATTTTGGGTAGTGCCGGTCATGCTCTGATCTTGTAACACTGGGGGGACGCTAGTATAGAGTTTTGATTATAACTCTATCTATTTGTTTTGGATTTATTTTGTGGGATATTGCATAGATGATGTTATGCTTATCCGTTGAAGAATGTTCCGCTGTGTAGAAACATGATTATGATAATTTGATGATTTGTTCCAAAGTGTAGCATGAATATTGACTTATGATAAATGGATTTATTTTAATTGTGGCACCCTTGTTTTTATGTTTTACTCTGAATTTTGTATAATTGTCGCGGGGTTTAGAAGGGTGTTACATGGGTGACCGGATCCTAAACCTATAAACGCGTTCGCTAATAGTTTCAAAATCACTTTCTAGAAATATTAAGCTTTCCTAATTAATTAATAAATTTTTTTGCGGTATGTATTAACCAAAAACAAACCAATTTTAGTCTTTAGTCTTTGAATGACTTTCGATCTTACCCGACATGTTCATGGTTCTACTTTCGTAGTAGCCGATCAAATTAAGTTCAGAAAAATTATGTTAAACCAAAACAACCCTCAATTGTATTCCTAAAGAAACAACATAAAGAGTACGGTCGAATAAATGATCCTCACATTCTAACACTTAAGAAATTAGTTGGACATAATTACGGTAAAAATAAAGGCTTTTGTTTGAAAAGTGGAATTAAACATATTAAGAGTGTGATATATTAAATTGCGGAATTAAAGTTAAGCAAGGAAGATAAACATGCAAGATAAATAGACAAGGCAAGTGAAAAGTAAATAATACACAATAAATTAAGAACCTGCTCCAAACAGAGAATTGAATCTAGTACAGTGGAAATAAACTTCGATGAAATGTAAATGGCGGAAACAAACTTCTGCATAATGTAAATGCAGGAAGATAAATGACTTCAAATTAAAGGTGCTCCAACTCGACAACAACAATATGATATCCTTTGATGTGAATAATCAAATCCTTTTGAATGTGAACTTATGCCTAAGTTGTACTAAGTTTGGATGAACTGAAAAGTGAAAAGTAAATACTGTCTCACGAAGGCACCCCAAATCCAAAGTGTCTTTAGAAGCCATCATTCAAGGCAAAGATGAATCACTTTGTACCTGTCATACCCCAAACTTTGCCCATCACATTCCTATACTCAAGCTCATCCAAGTATCAACAGCTCAAGACCTAAGTGGATGCACACTCTCCTAAACAAACAACCCACAACTAGGGCTTTTTTACTTCTCTTCAGGAAAAATCAAGTTCTGACAATTCAAGTGAGCCTCATAAACTCTCCTATACCTTAAAGGATCCTCATGCCAACTTTCAAGGTGTAATTTACAAGATTGCTTAAATAACAGTTCAAATAGTCAACAATCGACTAGTTCGACCTAAAAGTCAACTGTGGTCAAAGTACAGTCAAAACTCCTGATTTTTTGTCAACAACCTTATTTGGAAGTATCATTCACCATTTGATCAAGGATTGATCATGGTTCATTAGGGGAAGATCAGAAATGAACAAATTCAAAGGTTTCTAAATTAGGGTTTTAATATGAGAAAGTCAACTGAACTTTGACCAGCCATAACTCCTACATGGAACATCATAAATTTCCCATCCAAAGCTCATACTGAAGGAAATTGAATTCTCTACAATTTTGTCTCTCACATGCCAAGTCCAAAAATGTTTCATTTGAGAGATATGGATCAAAATATTATAGGTCCTTTTTGAAAGTCAACCAAAAGCAGTTTTTTGTCAAAGGCCATATCACCAAGATAAAGTCTTCAAATGGAAAGAAGCTTCCACGGTAGCTTGTAGAAGACATCTTGAGGTTTCCAAAAAGTCCTAGAACTCATCCATACCTTAAAAATTGAGGGAGATATGCCTTGTCAAAGTTGAACAATTTTGAAGAGAAAAATGTGAAATAAAAGGCTCCAAAATGAATCCTTTTGCGAATGGGCCCAATTTATTTTGATTCAATCTTGATCCTTAAGTCATCAAAGATCTCTAAATCTATTATTTTATTTTTATGGCCTTTATTTATATTTATATGAATTATGATTCACTTGAATAATAAATAAATTAAATAAAATATGAAATAAATAGATTTAAATCAAAAGATTTGTTTTCCAATCATATTAGGTGACTAAATTAACAAATATTGACTCAATTTTCGTTTAAGGCAAAAGTTGGGGAAAGAGTGATTCAAATTGGCCAATTTTGGAAAGCTTCATGATTAAGATTCAATCACACATCAATTGTCCAAATTTTCAATATTGAATCCAATTCTTTTAACCTAATTCTGTCCTTCTTATATACTTAAAGGTGTGCAAATACCAAGGGGACGAATTCACAAGGATTGCTGCTAAAAAGAACCGTGAAAAAAACTTCAACAAATTCAAAGAAGATCCAAATCGATTATGGAATTGGAGGGGGATTCAAGGACCCTTGGAGACTCAGAAACAATCCTTGAAGGTCTAGGGAGCGTTTTCAATCATTCTCGAGGCTCGTAGCATACAGAACCACGAGCATAGGTTCGCGGTTTGCTCCTCTAAATTTTACAATCAATTCTGGTCATTCTTGCATTATAAACATGGTTTGAATATATGTATATGTTTGTGGTGAAGTTTCTAAGCTATCTGGATCGTCCAATTTGAGTTTTATTGCAGGTTGAGAGATTTGCCATAGTTAGGGTTCATGAAATTCGAATTAGGGAATGTTAGATAGAAGCCAAATTGACCAAAACTAACGCCAATTTCGTGCTTAGGGGATGCCTTTCAATCAATCTGGGCGTTTATTTGATATTTATTTGGCCTGTACCGTGAGTTTGACGTTGACAGGTTTTATCTACAGGAATGTTCACAGTTAAAAGGCAGCAGGATCGTAGCAAATTCCCAAGCCCCCAAATGGAGACGATGAACAGTGTTGGCGCCTTTTGCGTTATTTAACTTTTTGAATTTTTCATATTGATATAATTTATTTGACAGATGCATTATAAAAAACGAACGAATAATGGCCAGATGGTGAAAAGCGCTTGCTTTGTCCTCTCACCCCTCCAATTGCGGGTTCGATCCTTGGTACCCCAGGTTTATTTTTATCTTTTCCCTTGAATTGATTTTCCGCAAGATGCAGTACCCTTGCCCCACGCGCGTTTAGGATGTACCCTCGCCACATGGCCATCAGATTCCCACCAATCCATATCCAACGCTCCCAGGGATGCTTCCTCACCATACACCTTCAGAGGCAAACCACACAGGATCAGCCAGCTAAGTCTTTTTCTAACTTTTATTTTATTTTAATTATATAAATGTATTTTACTTATTTCTTTTAATTTTGTTTTCTTTATTATTTTAATTATTTATTTACTTTTATTTTTATAACTTAAATTTTTTATATAGCAATTTTACAATTGTTTATTCTTTATCGAGAGTTCGATTTTTTTTACCAATAGTATTGTTATTTTGATTAAACGATTAAATTAATTGTTTAAACAGGTTAATATTTTTATTAATTGATTAAAATACTTATTAGGGTTTGACAATTTAATCGAAAACCTATTTTTTTTCGATTTAATTAATTAGGTTAAAAGCCAATAATTAATTAATCTAGTTCTTTATTTATTTTATTAACCATGGTTAACTTATGCCCAATCAGGGTTGCGAAGTTTGTCATTAGATCACTCATGCACTAAAAATTTTCCTTTGTGCAGCTTTTCAGGGTTACCATCAGGGTTCTTCCGATTACGTGCCACGTCAATCGAGAAACTAAGTTCTGATTCTTTATTGATTGAAATTTATTCATTTATTTATGCCTTATAAATTAAATTAGGGTTTATTTTTAGCCAATGAACTCGTCCTACACTCACCCTTCTGTTTATTCTTCCTTTACCAATTTTCAGGGTTAACCAACCGGTCAAAGCTCGAATGTTCGGTAACCCTAAAACTCACTATATTTTAATTTCCTGTTTTTATTCTTATTACTTATGTCAAAAATATCTGCCTTGTGGGGTTTTTTATCTTTATTGCTTTTTCTCCCCCTTCCCCGTGGTTTATTATGTAACTGCTCCTGGGTTGTATTGTGTGGCCTTGAAGGCACTTAAAACTGTATGCATTATATTACTGCGTGGTTAGTAATTCTAGGGAGTGATAACTTATGAACTGAATGTAGAATCATTAATTTGTACAAGATAAATATTTGAATTGATCACGTGAATGTGCACCCACACACCTTTTATGGTAACCCCTCTTGTTGCCTGTTGCCTGTTGCCTTGTGTTTTTCAGTGCAGAATAGCCAAGTCCCTCGAATACGAGGATGCCTCAGCAATGTTGCCTTCGGTTCATTCTTAAGATCATAAGTCCCAATGATGCTGCCTTCGATTCGCTAATATGATCTCGTCCCTCGAAGTTGCCTACGAGATGCTGAGGTGTCCTCTGGTTGCCTAAAAAATGATGGTTATTTTGATCCTTCCCTTAGACTACCTGTCCCTCTATGGCAGGGACAGTCTTATGGCGAACGATACTCTCAATGACCCTTTAACCTCCAAATAAAAGGACTTCCCACCCTCCTATGGTATGGATAGCCCTGAAAGGCTAAAAGAACACTTTTACAAATATCAAGGTAATTTGCCCTTAATTGCATGCTCTGGTTTAAATTCCCTTTTCTACCCTTTTCTTAAAAAACTTCAATAAGGCTACGCTCATTTACGAGCTAAAGTCTGTAGCGGGGAAAATCTGACATCGAAGCCATGGGATTGACTCGAATCAATATTCCGTTTGAAATCGCCACCGCGCTTTATTTTTTCAAAGGAAAAGGGAAAAGAACAAAAACCCAAAGTTTTGTTTTAAAAACAAGAAAGAGAACTCAGGTTCGGGTGTTGATTATATGAGGGGAAGGTTTAAAGCACCCCTCATATCCGTGGTACTCCACGGGAACCTTTTTGAAAATCTGTGTGTGTGTGTGCTAAAAAACGGTTTGTTTTATTTTTAAAATAAGCTCGGCAAAGCGTTAAGCTTTGGGCCTACATACCTCCTCGGTGCAATGGAGAAGTCAGAGCTAATGTAGTTCCGCTTTTGGGAAAACGGTTTTAAAAACGAATAAACACTTTATCGTCGTCGGAGAGAAATACTCAGCCATTGATCTTGAGCATGAGAACAAACGAGTTCTTTGCATCGCAAATGAAAGAAGGGCTCCAACTCGGATAAAATCAACGAGTATGCCACCAGCTCTTTCACGCGGAAAAGATCTCGTTATTATCAATCAATTTCAAAATCGTGGGGTATGACCACTCGTTTCGACTATTAACGGTGTCTAAACTTTTTGAAGAAAAGCCACTAAGGGCAAAAGATATTTGTAAGAAAAGGTTTTGAAAAGGTTTGCAAACATAAGAAGATTTTGGAAAAAGGGAGAAGATTTTGAAAATTTAAGAATGGGAGGAGATGAAGAGGCTAACCTAGTGCATAAAATAAAAGCTAAGGAAAGAAACGGTCTAACCAAATAAGAAGCCAACACTTGACATTAAGAGTCAAGGTAGTTTTCCCATCCTTTGGAATTATCAATACCAACACATTAACACTTGGGGATCCAGATGAACTTATTATCTTAGCACCACTTCGCATTAAGCACATTAAGATTCTGACGAAAATCGGGCAGAGTAACGGCTGTTTTCGGCTAAAATCCTTATCTCAATGCCTTGGAATTAACCATAAAGGGGTTTCAAGGAAATACCTGCACATATAAACAGACAACAATCCAATGCCAGACAGACAGAATAACAGCAGAGTAATAACAGAATAAGAGTCCAGAGGCACTAGGTCCATAAGTCCGAATCTCCAAAATGCTCAGGATAGTAACCAATAGTCCAAAGAGAGCCTTATGTGTTTTTTAGATTTTTGTTGTTTATTAGTGTTTTAGCATAAAAGTAAAGTATGGTCCAAGTGGACAAAGAGAAAATAGCGGAAACATAAACATATGTCCAAATGGACAAAGAGAAAATAGCGGAATTATAAATGTCCAAATGGACAAAGAGAAAATGGCGGAACGTAAATATGATGAAATGATAAAATAATGCGATAAAGCGGGAAATATAAAGAGCGGTATAATAAATGGCGGAAATTAAAGTTAGTTGTTAGATGTTAAAGATAACCATCTTGAAACTTGTCAAGTATGTTATCAAAGTTAGTAATGAAGATCGATGGTGAGTGAGTGATGTACTCGGATTTAAGGTCAATGGAAACTTATCAGAAGCTTGATAAAATCATAGCGACTACACGATAAATTTCCATAAGTCATAAATCAACCGCATACAATTCTCTTCCATATTTGATCTTTTATCGAGTCGGGACAAATGTAGGAGAACTCGCCATGTATCAAGATCATCAATCAAAAGAAATAAGAGGGAGGAGAAGAAGTCATCTAGTCTTTATCAAGAATCCATAGAATTCTCAAGATATTAAGACTTTCATTGATCAAAAGAAAATAAGATGAAAAAAGAGATAAGAATGGAAACATAAATTGATCTAGTCTTTATCAAGAATCCATAGAATTCTCAAGATGTTATGACTTTCATCGATCAAAAAGAAATAAGATGAAAATAAGAATGAAGACATAAATTGATCTAGTCTTTATCAAGAATCCATAGAATTCTCAAGATATTAAGACTTTCATCGCTCAAAAGATAGATATGATGAAAATAAGAATGAAAACAAATTGATCTAGTCTTCATCAAGAATCCATAGAATTCTCAAGATGTTAAGACTTTCATCGATCAAAAGAAAGATAAGATGAAAATAAGAATAGAAACAAATTGATCTAGTCTTCATCAAGAATCCATAGAATTCTCAAGATGTTAAGACTTTCATCGATCAAAAGAAAGATAAGATGAAAATAAGAATGAAAACACAAAAGATAATCAACTCACACTATCATTAATATCATTCATCCATTTTGGTGGATTAGGTCATTTCAAACCTATCAACACCCTAGATCCAATGATATTAATGAAGTGGAGGAAGAAGGAAGCCAAAACAAGCATGAAAAAGGCAAAAAACCACATTCTGCCTGCTGGAAATCGATTTCATGCAGGAGGAAATCGATTTCCATAGTGCAGTTTTCAAAAAAACAAGTTACGTTCAGCAGGAAATCGATTTCAGACTTAAGGAAATCGATTTCCTCAGTGTAAATTCCAGCAAAAACAGCATTTAGAGGCATAAAACTTGACTTGAACAAACATACAAACACCTTATGATCACATATCAATTGGAGCACGAATTTTCCATCAAATCACCAACAAATAGCACCAATATAGCATCAAAGATGCATTGAACACAAGCAACAAAGGATCACATTATGATATACAAAAAGGATGAAGAAAATTACCAAATCTTGAACAAAACTTATATCTACTTCAAGAATCACCAACACAAATCTTGATCTCTCAACAATTGAAGGAAAAAGAGTGAAATGGATGGTGGTTTAGCTCAAAGTTTGTGAGGTTCAAGGTGTGACTCACAAACTTTATGAAAGAACAAAGAGCTTTGGTGAATTTGGTAGGGATGAGGAGAGAAATTGCAAGGGATTTTTTGGCTCTCAAAGCTTGAGAAATGAGAGAGTAGTGGGCTCTATTTATAGGATGAGAGCAAGAGTAGTGGTAGTTTGGTCTTTTTGCTTTTGGTAATTAGCTTGTGTTTAATTGGTGATTAAAGTGGCATTTAAATGGTAAGAAATGGTAAAATGGGGTTTAAGTGGGTTTAATGAAGGGGTTAATTTTGATGAGGTGGAAAATTGGTAAAATGATCAAAGAAAAAGGTGCCAAAATGATGTCAAGCTTCCCTCCTTATATTTTTTGAATTTTGCCTTAAGGAAATCGATTTCCCCATGAGTGAAATCGATTTCACTCTGTTCCAGAAGAGAAATTGGCGCAAAATACACTAGGGAAATCGATTTACCCAGGAGGGAAATCGATTTCATGCTGTCCAGAATGTGATTTTGTTGAAGATTGCTGCAGGGAAATCGATTTACCCAGTAGGGAAATCGATTTCATCAGTCAAAAATGTGAAAAATGCCTTGTTTATTGCATGTCTTGGCTTGGTACCTACAAAACAAAAGCCTACAAAGAAACAAACAAATGTTTTTGGTATTTGGGTTAGTATAATATGCATACAAGATAAACAATCATTGGTGCTTGATGGTCCCTCTTATTGATGAGGTGAGTGCAACACCATAAACAAAACTTCCAAGTGAAGCTCTTGATTAGTGATTGGGATATGAATGATATAGGATCTTAGGGTCAAAAATTGTGGTATGACAGATGCCCCTATTTAAGTTTCTTCGATTTGGAGATATGATGATTGGAAATCTTCGTTTTGACAAGATCAAAGAGACTTAAATATATAAGACACAATTTTTGATCCTTAGATGCAATGCAATGTTAATGAATGCCTATGATGATGAAACATGACAACACTGGGGAGTAAAAGGAACTCCACTGGGGAAAACAAATGTCTTGCTATAACTCCGCTGGGGAAGACAAAACTTTGTTGGAGAGATGAAACTTTGGTGGGGAAAGAAACTTCTCTGGGGAAAACACTTCGCACCAGAGAGGTTAAAGCATCCTTTTTCAATAGGGATGAGAAAAGGGGAACATCCTCTTTCACTAGGGATGAGAAAGTATGCATCTTGAATCAGAATGCCAATCTTTTGTTAACAGGAATCACACCATCGTACCACTAATGATATGAAGAGATGTATCACCGTACCACTGACGATAACACATACCAACGTTCCACTGAAGGCATGAAGAGATATACACCCGTACCACTGATGATATAACAAGAGATAATTCATCGACGTACCCCTGACGATGAAAGAGATGTACCGCCGTACCACTGACGATAACACATACCATCGTTCCACTGAAGGCATGAAGAGATATACCACCGTACCACTGATGATATAAGAGGGGATAATTCATCGACGTACCACTGACGATGAAAGAGATGTACCGCCGTACCACTGACGATAACACATACCAACGTTCCACTGAAGGCATGAAAGAGATATACCACCGTACCACTGATGATATAAAAGGGATGATTCATCGACGTACCACTGACGATGAAAGAGATGTACCGCCGTACCACTGACGATAACACATACCAACGTTCCACTGAAGGCATGAAGAGATGCCCCTTTGAACCAATGATGGTGAAGAGCAATCAATAATACTTTTTAATGATTTGAGGATGCATACACAAGTGCATAATCTCAATATTCATCATTCAGCGACCAAAATTCAATCCATGACCAAAATGGAAAGAAGCTGCCAAAAAGACTGGACCATGTGAGGGAGAAACTCACTGGTCTTCTGTTCATAATCATCTGAACAGAATAACTGAAACATATTATCCACCTAGAAACAAATTCAGTGGGGATTTTCAAGGAAAATGAGCTTTTTCTGCTTAAGACACTCTAAATGAAAGAGCAATCTGTTTGACAGTAAATTTCCTGCTAGCAAATGTGAATGTATGACTGTTTTTTATGTATGTTAATGATGCATATGCTGCCAAAACTTAGCACAAGAATTAACTCGAGAGACGGAGTTCGAAAGATAACATAATCAAGCATGTCTCAAGCTGAACATCGGAGCAAAAACTGCTATATCCATCTTTTGATGGCTTCAGAATATATGCTGCCCAACACTAGGGAACATTGGAGCTGAGAGAACACAGTAGTTGAGTTCTACACCATATTTGAACCAGGCCAAAGGTGTATTGAGTGGAGCACATTCTTCCTTTTTTGCGCATGAATACATTAACATATCCATTCCTTGTAATGCACTCATGAATCAAAGTAAAACTTCTTTTATAATTTTCAAAAGGATTTTGTTGAAATCAATTTTCTCTTTGTTTCAAAAATTACTATCAACAATAAATGACATTTTGAGAGATATGAAAGAAATAAGATTGTCAAATAAAGGGTAAAGGCTCAAACTTTTTTAATAGAATGGTAGCCTGCAAAAGGCAAGACCCCATGGATTATTACAAAGTTTGGAAAGTGGTAATTTTTATGGAAAAGGTACATTGAAATGTAATGACCCCATCCTCTCTCTCAACTGGGAATTCCTGAGCAAAGGCTTTCGTTGAAAAGTGTTGAACTTCTTCATGATAAACAGATGACTGCTGGTGATCAAGTCTTGTCTGATGTAGTTACTTGCCATGAATCCCTAACTTTTTCCTGGACCGCCCTTTCGGGTTTTCAGTCCACCGGGTATCTTATTCTGTTTATGTCTCTAATTTTTGCCTGGACCGCCCTTTCGGGTTTTCAATCCACCGAGACGCTCCTTTTTGCCTAAGCCGTCCTTTCGGGTTTTCGACTTAGCGAGCTGTTCTTTTATTATTAAGGCGAAGTATTTCTTGACTACATCAGCATTCACGGGACGTGGGAGCTCTTCTCCATCCATAGTTGTAAGAATTAATGCACCGCCAGAGAAGGCTTTCTTAACAACATATGGTCCTTCAAAATTAGGAGTCCACTTTCCCCTTGAATCGGAGGTGAAAGACAAGATCCTTTTGAGCACGAGGTCGCCTTCTCTGAATACACGAGGTCGAACCTTCTTATCAAAAGCTTTCTTCATTCTTTTCTGGTACAACTGACCATGGCATAAAGCCGTCATTCTTTTTTCTTCTTTCAAATTCAATTGATCAAACCTGCTCTGACACCATTCAGCCTCAGATAACTTGGTTTCCATTAACACTCTCAATGATGGGATCTCAACCTCGACAGGGAGCACTGCTTCCATACCATAAACCAAAGAAAAGGGAGTTGCCCCGGTTGAAGTACGAACAGATGTACGGTACCCATGCAAAGCAAATGGGAGCATCTCGTGCCAGTCCTTGTACGTAACAACCATCTTTTGCACAATCTTCTTAATATTCTTATTTGTTGCTTCAACAGCTCCATTCATCTTTGGCCTATAAGGCGAAGAGTTGTGGTGTTCAATCTTGAAGCTTTCACACAGTTCTCTCATCATGCTGTTATTCAGATTCGAGCCACTATCAGTGATGATCTTGCTCGGTACACCATATCTGCAGATGATGTTGTTCTTGATAAATCTAACCACAACTTGCTTTGTCACATTAGCATATGAAGCAGCTTCTACCCACTTGGTGAAATAATCGATTGCTACCAGGATGAATCGATGTCCATTCGAAGCCTTGGGTTCAATCATGCCAATCATATCAATACCCCACATAGAGAAAGGCCATGGGGAAGAAATAACATTGAGAAGTGTCGGAGGCACATGAATCTTGTCAGCATACACTTGACACTTGTGACACTTCTTTACAAATTTGTAGCAATCAGATTCCATTGTCAACCAATAGTAACCTGCTCTGAGCATCTTTTTAGCCATCGAATGTCCATTGGCATGAGTACCAAAAGAACCTTCATGGATTTCATGCATCAACATGTCTGCTTCGTGTCTATCCACGCATCTGAGCAAAACCATGTCATAATTTCTTTTGTACAGAACATCAGCATTGATGAAGAAACTGCCAGCCAATCTCCTCAAGGTTTTCTTATCCTTATTTGATGCCCCAAGTGGGTACTCTTGAGTCTGAAGGAAATGCTTAATATCAAAATACCAAGGCTTTTCATCTGTTGATTCCTCAACGGCAAATACATGAGCAGGTCTATCAAGACGCCTGATTGTAATCTGAGGTTCCTCATTATGGAAATTCACTTTGTACATGGAAGACAATGTGGCTAAAGCATCGGCCATCTGATTCTCATCTCGAGGGATGTGGTGGAATTCAACTTTGTTGAAGAATGTCAATAATCTTCTGGCGTAATCTTTGTAAGGAATTAAACCAGGATGACGAGTTTCCCATTCTCCTTTAATCTGATTAATCACAAGTGCGGAATCTCCATAAACATCAAGAATCTTAATTCTCAGATTAATGGCCTCTTCAAGTCCCATGATGCAAGCTTCATACTCAGCAATATTGTTTGTACAGTCAAAACATATCCTTGCAGTGAAAGGTACATGTGACCGATGCGGTGTGACAATAATGGCGCCAATTCCATGGCCATGAACATTAGAAGCTCCATCAAAAATTAAACCCCATTTGGATTCAGGATCTGGCCCTTCTTCTGGCAATGGTTCATCCCAATCTTGAGATCTCAAATACATTATATCTTCATCTGGGAAGTCCATTCTGATAGATTGATGATCATCAATTGGTTGGTGAGCGAGGTACTCTGCCAACACACTTCTTTTTACAGCTTTTTGAGCTCGATATTCAATATCATATTCTGATAATAACATTTGCCAGCGAGCAATCCTTCCAGTTAATGCAGGTTTCTCAAATACATACTTAATTGGATCCATTTTGGAAATCAATAGGGTGGTGTGGTTCAACATATACTGTCTCAGTCGGCGAGCAGCCCACACCAAAGCACGCAAGTTTTCTCAAGCAGCGAGTATCTTGTTTCGCACTCGGTAAACTTTTTGCTAAGGTAGTATATTGCATACTCTTTTCGACCAGACTCGTCATGCTGACCCAACACACATCCCATTGATTTTTCCAGCACTGTGAGGTACATAATTAGAGGTCTTCCCTCAACTGGAGGGAGCAAAATGGGAGGTTCAAGCAGATATTCTTTAATGTTGTCAAAAGCTTTCTGACAATCTTCATTCCACACACATCCCTGATTTTTCTTTAACAGCTTGAAGATTGGCTCACAAGTAGCAGTCATATTGGAAATGAACCTGGAGATATAATTCAAACGTCCGAGGAAACCTCTCACTTGTTTCTCAGTCTTTGGTGCTGGCATTTCCTGAATTGCTTTGACTTTATCAGGATCCACTTCAATTCCTCTCTGACTGACAACGAAACCCAATAATTTTCCGGAACGGACACCAAAGGTGCATTTGTTTGGATTTAAGCGGAGACGATACTTTCTCAAACGCTGAAATAACTTTAAAAGATCTTCCATGTGCCCCTCATCTGACTGGGACTTGGCAATCATATCATCCACATAAACCTCAATTTCTTTGTGCATCATATCATGGAAAAGAGTAGTCATGGCCCTCTGATACGTCGCACCAACATTCTTCAGCCCAAATGGCATCACTTTGTAACAGAATGTCCCCCAGGGTGTGATAAAGGTTGTCTTTTCCATGTCTTCAGGTGCCATCTTAATCTGGTTATATCCTGAAAAACCATCCATGAAGGAGAAAACCTCAAACTTTGTCGTGCTATCTACCAACATATCAATGTGTGGTAGAGGAAAATCATCTTTCGGACTGGCTTTGTTCAAATCTCTGTAATCAACACACTTGCGAACTTTTCCGTCTTTCTTCGGAACATGCACAATATTGGCAATCCATTGAGGATATACAGAAGTGACAAGGAAACCTGCATCTATCTGTTTCAAGACCTCATTCTTGATCTTTTCTGCCATATCAGGATGACTCCTTCTTAACTTTTGCTTGACAGGAGGACATTCTGGTTTCAACGGCAAACGATGCTCCACAATATCTGTGTCCATCCCAGGCATGTCTTGGTAGGACCACGCAAAAATGTCAACATACTCTTTAAGAAGCTCTAACATCCTCTTCTTAACATCTTGATCAAGCAGTGCCCCAATCTTGACTTCCTTTTTATCTTCTTCAGAACCCAAGTTGATGATTTCTAATGGCTCTTTATATGGCTGAATGGTGTCTTCCTCGTGCTCAAGCAGTCGGGAAATCTCATCAGGAATACATTCATCACTCTCTTCTTCTGCCTCATACACAGGACACTCGAAGTTAGGAGAGGGCGCAGGGTCATTACTTTCAACGGTTTTATTGATTAATCTGCACAAATGATTATTATTTCAGGAAAAGGAAAGATATATGCAAACATGTAATCGTGCAGATTATGGAAAAAATGAAAACATTTTTTAAGGTTTTTTGTGTTACCACTTTCCAGAAAAAGCAAAAAGATTAAAAGCATGTATATGCAGAAACAAAATGACTTTTATTGATGATTTTAATGTTTAAAACAAACAGAAAATGGCCCCAACAACTTCACTTTCATCTTGGGACGAATGAAAGGATTTTTGAAAAGCATAAAAGCAAATTACTTTGAAGCATGAGTACACTCAGGAATGTCAATGGTGATCCAGTTCTTAATCATCTTTCCGTGGGTCACAAAGCTTGGCACTTCTGGCTCTGGTTCATCTTCAACAATAGCGTTCACTTCTGGAAGAGTTGGGTGTAGAAACCCAGCACTATGAAACATTTCCTGATAAGGAC
Organism: Vicia villosa; assembly: GCF_029867415.1. Taxonomy (NCBI): domain Eukaryota; kingdom Viridiplantae; phylum Streptophyta; class Magnoliopsida; order Fabales; family Fabaceae; genus Vicia; species Vicia villosa. The sequence continues at coordinate 59,891,349 of NC_081184.1, read as the reverse complement.
GAAAAGCAGATTTAGACTTCATCACAGACTTGTCTGAGGCAGAAAATCCCAGACCAGCTCTATTCTTGTTCTCTTGTAGACTCACCACTTGTCCCCAGATTCCTGAATGTCCACTCTGAACCACCAGCTGAGCGTCTTTGAAGGAGGCAATGGAAGCTTCATCCTTTTTGATTTCATCATTAACAGACAGGGCTTGGAATGCAGTTCCAATGACTACTTCATCAGCCTCTATGGTACGGAACGAAGAGAGATGACTAATCAGCAAAGCTTGTTCTCCATTCACAACGACCATCTTTCCATCTTTCACAAATTTCAACTTTTGGTGAAGAGTCGAAGTAACTGCCCCAGCCTCATGGATCCATGGGCGTCCCAATAAGCAACTGTATGCAGGGAAAATATCCATCACTTGAAAAGTAATCTTGAAGACAAATGGTCCAATACCAATAGGCAAATCAACCTCTCCGACCACTGATTTCTTCGATCCATCAAAAGCCTTGACGATCACATTGCTAAATCTCATTGGTGTGCCACCATAAGACAGCTTAGCAAGAGTGGATTTTGGCATGACATTCAGCGATGAGCCAGTATCGATCAGCACATTAGACATCGAGTCCTCTTTGCAACTGACAGAGATGTGCAAAGCCAAATTATGATTTCTTCCTTCCTTAGGCAAATCTTCATCACTGAAGCTCAAATTGTTACATGCAGTGATATTACTCACAACCCCATTAAACTGATCCAGCGTCACATCATGATCCACAAAGGCTTGATCAAGTATTTTCATCAAAGAATCCCTATGAGCAGGAGAATTCGCCAGCAGCTCCATTATAGAGATCTTGTACGGAGTGCGATGCAACTGATCCACAATCTTATAATCACTCATCTTGATAAGCTTCAAAATCTCATCCATCTCCTTTCCTGAAGATGACCCAGCATTCACTCTTGTCGCATCATTATTGTTCACAGGTACTTGAGTAGAATTCCTCTGGACATCCACAACTGTTTGGGGCTGAGTAAAAACTCGTCCGCTTCTAGTCACTCTACTGACATCTGCTATATTCTCAACAGAAGACAGAGGCTTAATCTCGATTTCTTTTCCAGCTTCCAGCATGGTGGCATTGTATCTGTAAGGTACAGCCTTATCAGAACTATAAGGTACAGATCCAGGCAAACATATCACAAGAGGCTCCACAGCAGCTTTGCCATAATAACCAATCTCTACACATTCCGGGATTTCAAAGCATGGTTCAATCACATTGACATCATCTTCATCTCTGTCTCTCAGAATCTCAATGAGCCTTTGATCTATCATCTCTTGCAAGTCTCTTCTCACAATATAACATCCTCGAGGATTGACTGAACAAATCCTACAAGCAGCATGATTATGTTCATAATGACTGTATTCACACAGAGTGGCATGCATCTCTACCAATGACCCTCTGATGTCTTCCACACGATAAATCTTATACTTCCCAGGGCAACCAGATACCATGTTCACAGCAGACGCTTCATGAGTCGGCAACGGATTGTTCTACACATTTGGACCAATATCACGGAAAGAGAGCATTCCAGAACGGACCAATCTCTGAACTTCATTCTTCAGGGCCCAACAGTTTTCCAAATCATGCCCAGAAGCATTCTGATGATAAGCACAAGTGGCATCAGCTTTGTACCACCAAGGGAGTTTCTCTGGCACAGGAGGTGGTGACCTTGGTTGAACCAACTTCTTATGAATTAGAGCAGGATACAGTTCAGTGTATGTCATAGGGATAGGATCAATATTAACCCGAGGATATGGATTTCGCCTTGCTGGTTGTTGATTAACAGAAGCTACAGGCACTGAATTCACAACAGGAGTTACTGACGCCACTTGTTGAGATTGATTTCTGAATCGACTATTCCTCCCATGAGAAACAGCATTAGCATCTGATTCTTTCTTCTTCTGGAGTGAAGAACCATACTTCTTTGTACCCCCAGACGAATTGTCATTCCGAACCATACGACCTTCTCGCACAGCTTCTTCCAATCTGACACCCATACCCATCATTTCAGTGAAGTCTACAGGAGCACTTGCAATCATTTTCTCATAATAAAATGGACCAAGAGTCTTCAGAAAAATCTTAGTCATTTCTTTTTCTTCCATTGGAGGAATCACTTGGGCGGCAACCTCACGCCATCTCTGAGCATACTCCTTGAAGGATTCTTTCTCTTTCTGCATCATAGCTCGCAATTGATCTCGATCAGGAGCCATGTCCACATTATACTTGTATTGCTTTACAAACGCTTCAGCCAGGTCATTAAAAGTGCGAATATGGGTGCTATCAAGGCCCATATACCACTTAGAAGCAGCTCCAGTCAAAATGTCTTGGAAATAGTGAATCAACAGACGTTGATCATCAGTGTGAGTAGACATCTTTCTCACATACATCACCAGGTGTGCCTGAGGACAGGAATTTCCCTTATACTTCTCAAATTCAGGCAGTTTGAACTTAGCAGGTACTTTCACATTGGGAACAAGGCAAAGATCATGCACATTCTTTCCAAACAGTTCTTTCCCACGCAAGGCTTTCATTTCTTTCTGCAGTTCTTCAAACTGATCTTGGAAACCATCCATTCTGTCATGAATTTCACTTGGAGCGGAATCATAAATGGGCTCTGGGACAAAAGGACCAGTATGAACAATAGGAGATGTGTTAACCATAACAGAAGTCAGTGGACGAGTCATCTCAGGAACAGACAAATAACCTTCAGGCATGCCCCAGGGATATCCATTAGGCATACGTTGCTGAGTAGCACCGGCAGGAACAACAGGAATGGTTGTAGCAGCAATTTCAGAAATCACAGTGGTCTGACCCTGAGCTTGGGCATTGGTAGGAGGAACCTGATTCTGATTCTAATTCTGAGCAGCCATCAACGTCTCAACTAGAGCAGTGAGACGATCCACACCAGATCTCAAAGTAACAACCTCTTCACGTAGCTCACGATTCTCTTGTTCAAGACCTTCCATCTTCTTCTTGCAGTTAGCTCAAGTATTATACCGGTGAGACAGCTTGATTCTGTATGAAGAACACTGAATAAGACCTCGGGAATACTCTCGGAAGCAAGACCAAAATGCAGAATGATGCATGAAATGTAATGCAAATGATTTTTATTTTGGTTTTCAAGGAACTTTTAAGACATTAATTGTAACATTAACAAAAAACATCATGAAACATAACAGTATTCTTTCATTAGTAATGGGCAAGCATACAAAGGGATTCAAAGATCCAAAATTACAAAACAAAGGAAAAGCTAAAAACTAGAAGGGAACACTTCCGATGAAGATCCAACTCCTCTCTGCAGCTTCCTATGGAGCTTCTCCAATTCATCTTCATAAAAAGCCTTCAAATGAGCATTCTCGACCATCAACTTATCAGCAACTTCTTTCCATGCCACTGAATCTTCTTGTTGTCTCTTTCGCTTTTCACCATGTTGTTGAAGTAACTCTCCTTGATGACGAATCTGATCGTCCTTTTCCATCAACCAACCATCTTGGATATCAAGCATTTCATCTTTTTCTTTCAAGTGTATCTTCAACTCTTTGTTTTCAAGCTCCAAAGCATCTCTTTCCACTCTCAACTTAGCCACGAGCTCTAGATGTTCTTCACCACTTTCAACAGGAGTAGTGAGAGACAATGGTGGAGTAAAGAGTAGAGAAGGCTCTTCAAGCAAATAAGGCATCTGAAAAGTACGAGCTCTAGCTTGAACCCAATCAGTATAGTCTTTGAGAGTGTAGATGTTGTTGATTGGCTATAATTTTTGGTAAAACTCATTGTGTTTCTATCTTGTCATATCTGGTGTCATGACATGCATTCTACTGTTGTGAAGTTTTTCTTATGCAGGCCTTTACCTGTTGTCAAGGCCGATGTCATGACATTCGCAGCTGTTACGTTCTTTTCTATTACTATTTATGGTTATGTGATCTGATAAGATTCCTGCGCTTTATTTGGAAATGTTGGATTTTGATCTGATTCAAGAACGTCTTTGATGGTTATTATTTTTAGTTCCTTGATTTATGGAAATTAGTTTTATTAGGTTTAAAACTAATTTGGATCCAAGGCCCAGCTGCTGCGTTTTTCTGAAGGCTATTTATTTTACGAAGAAGCTGCAGACCAGATTAGGGTTTTTGCATAGAGAAGCTTTAAGAGTTCTTTGTTTTAAGTTTTTGTGTTCTAGCCTTCTTGTAAGCCAAACAATCATCATGATGATTGTCTTGGTCTAGGTGTTTTGGTTTGAGTTGTAAGAAGTACTCGAAGCTTTTAAGCAAGAGTACTATTGTACTTGATTAAAGCTTTTAAGCAAGATCAAGTTGTGTCCTTGAAGTGTGTCTTCTTTTGTTATTCGTAGAGTGTTTTTCATCACTGCTGTGATTGAGGGGGAGTGAGTAGGATCTCTGATCTAAGTAGTTTTAGATTGAAGTTGCATTGGGTAGATATTAAGTGAAAGGAGTAATCTTGATCTGTATTACCTTTAATTGATATTACTTATAATGGACTTCCTCCCTGGCTTGGTAGCCCCCAGATGTAGGTGTAATTGCACCGAACTGGGTTAACAACTTTCTTGTGTTGTTATTCTGTTTACTTCCTGTTCATTTGTTTAAAAGCATTCAGATAGTAATGTCGTGACATCCGGTACGACATCGCGTGTCTGAGTCCAGAATTTCAATTGGCATCAGAGCAGGCACCCTGCCTGTTTTTACTGGGTGAGATCTAGGGACAGTATTTTCTGGTACTATGGACAAAGAAGGTGGGGGATTTGTGATTAGACCACCCATTCTGGATGGTTCCAATTATGATTATTGGAAACCTCGCATGGTGGCTTTTCTGAAATCCGTGGATAGTAAAGCATGGAGAGCTGTGAACAAAGGATGGGAACATCCTGTCATTACTGATAAAGATGGCAAGAAAACTCTTAAACCAGAGGAAGAATGGGACAAAGATGAGGAGGCATTGGCGCTTGGCAACTCTAAAGCTTTAAATGCTTTATTCAATGGAATTGACAAGAATATATTCAGACTAGTACACCAGTGTGAACTAGCCAAAGATGTCTGGGATACCCTCAAGACTACTCATGAGGGCACCTCCAAAGTGAAGATGTCAAGACTTCAACTGCTAACTACGAAGTTTTAAAATCTAAGGATGAGAGATGATGAAAGTATTCAGGATTTTCATATGAATATACTTGATATTGCTAATACCTCAGGAGCTTTGGGAGAGAAAATGTCTGATGAAAAGCTGGTAAGAAAAATCCTTAGATCCCTACCTAAGAGATTTGATATGAAAGTTACAGCTATAGAAGAGGCACAGGATATCAGCAAAATGAAGGTAGAAGAGTTAATTGGATCTCTTCAAACCTTTGAGATGGGGATCAGTGACAATTCTGAAAAGAAAAACAAAAGCATAGCTTTTGTGTCCAACTCTCAAGAAGAAGCAGAGGAAAATAGAGAAGAGAATCTATCTGAATCTATAGCTATGCTTGGTAAACAATTCAACAAAATAATGAGAAGAATGGATCAGAAGCCAAGACCTAATGCCAAGAACATCTCATCAGACACCAGTAGATCTTATGACTCTGGCAGAAGAGCAAAACCAGAAGAAAAGTACAATCACAGCAAAGGGATTCAATGTCATGGATGTGAAGGGTATGGACATATTAGAGCTGAATGTCCTACTTATCTCAAGAAACAAAAGAAAGGATTGTCAGTCTCCTGGTCTGATGAAGAGTCTGAGAGTGACTTTGAAGAAGAATCAGCCAAACATGTCACAGCCCTTACTGGGGTTTGTAATTCTGATGAAGACTCTAGTGAAGATGAGCTAACCTTTGAAGAACTGGCAGCCTCCTACAGAAAGCTGTGTATCAGAAGTGCTGAAGTTTGTCAACAAGGTGAAAAGCAGAAGAAATACATAGTTCAGTTGGAGGCTGATAACAAAGGACTTAGTAAAACTATATCTGACTAAACATTGAAATTATCATGTTACAATCCAAACTTGATCAGATGTCAAAATCTGTAAAAATGTTGAACAGTGGCTCGGATATGTTGGAGGAGATTTTGCAGATTGGAAATAGTTCAGGAGATATGTCTGGTATAGGATTTGTTGGTGCAAAGAAACATTCCCAAGATAATAGCAGAGCTAAACCTGAAGCTGAGATGTTGAAACCAATGTCAAAACATGTGACTTAACATCAAGACAAAAGTGGAATGAAGAGAAAGTTTCAAAGATGGAGATGTCACTACTGTGGAAGATTTGGACACATTAAGCCCTTTTGCTTCAGATTATATGGATACCCAGATCAAGCTCCTTACTACAAACCTAAGCAGATCATGCCCATCCAGAAGCAACAATGGAAACCTAAAAATATGGCTTTAATAGCCCATACATCTCTTAGAGTTTCAGCCAAAGAAGATTGGTATTTTGACAGTGGATGTTCCAGACACATGACTGGAATCAAGAATCTGCTTGTTGATATCAAGAATCACTCTACTAGCTATGTAACCTTTGGTGATGGAGCTAAAGGAGAAATCAAAGGAGTTGGAAAACTAGACTGTTCAGGAGTGGCAAATTTAGAAGGTGTTTTGTTGGTCAAAGGCCTGACTGCTAACCTCATAAGCATCAGTCAACTCTGTGACCAAGGATACCAAGTCAACTTCACTAAAGCTGAGTGTGTGGTTACTAATGAAGAAAAGGGAGTAGTAATGAGGGGAGTCAGATCCAAAGATAACTGCTACTTGTGGGCTTCCCATGAATCCAGCTACTCAACTGTATGTTCTAAAGAAGAAGAAGCAAAGCTGTGGCACCAAAAACTTGGCCACCTTCATCTAAGAGGTATGAAAAGGATTATTTCTCTGGAAGCTGTGAGAGGAATTCCTAAGCTACAAATTGATGAAGGAAGAATATGTGGTGAATGTCAGGTAGGAAAACAAACCAGGATGTCACATCCAAAGGTTAGACACCTGACCACTTCCAGAGTTCTTGAACTGTTCCATATGGACTTGATGGGACCAATGCAAATGGAAAGTCTTGGAGGAAAGAAATATGCTTATGTGGTTATGGATGACTACTCCAGATACACTTGGGTAAACTTCATCAGAGAAAAGTCAGATGTGTTTGATGTTTTCAAGGACCTGTGTCAAAGAGTTCAAAGAGAAAAAGAAAATGGTGTTGTGAGAATTAGAAGTGATCATGAAAAGGAATTTGAGAATCAAAAGTTTGCTGATTTCTGCTCCTCTAAAGGAATACATCATGAATTTTCATCCCCTATTACTCCACAGCAAAATGGGGTTGTTGAAAGAAAAAATAGAACCATTCAAGAATCAGCCAGAGCTATGATCCATGCTAAGAATCTTCCTATCTACTTCTGGGCTGAAGCCATGAATACTGCTTGTTATGTCCATAATAGAGTTACCTTAAGAAAAGGAACCTCTACCACCCTATATGAGATCTGGAAGGGAAGAAAACCCACTGTCAAATACTTCCATGTGTTTGGTAGTAAGTGTTACATTCTTGCTGATAGAGATCACAGAAGGAAGATGGACCCCAAGAGTGATGAAGGGATATTTCTGGGCTACTCTACAAACAGTAGAGCCTGTAGAGTGTTCAAATCAAGAACCAGAGTAATAATGGAGTCCATAAATGTTGTGGTTGATGATGTCCACAATCAAGCAGATGTCACAGAAGATGTCGGAACATTCTGGGATATTACAGCTGAAGGATCTACAAGAGAAGATGATTGCAGTCCTACTATCACAGAGTCTGAGACTGAACCTCCTAACAAGAGTCCATCTATAAGAGTTCAAAAAAATCATCCTAGTGAACTTATTATAGGAGATCTCAACAGTGGAGTTACTACAAGGTCAAGAGAACTAGCTTCAAACTCTTGTTTTGTGTCAAAAATTGAACCTAAGAATGTTAAGGAAGCATGAACAGATGAGTTCTGGATTAATGCCATGCAGGAAGAACTAGGCCAGTTTGAAAGGAATGAAGTATGGGAGCTGGTACCAAGACCTAAAGGTACTAATGTCATTGGAACAAAATGGGTTTACAAGAACAAGTCAGATGAACAGGGAACGGTTATCAGAAACAAAGCAAGGCTAGTTGCTCAAGGATACACTCAAGTTGAAGGAATTGACTTTGATGAAACCTTTGCTCCTGTTGCTAGACTTGAGTCAATCAGATTACTGCTAGGAGTTGCTTGTATTCTAAAATTCAAACTATACCAGATGGATGTGAAGAGTGCTTTCTTGAATGGATACTTGAGTGAGGAAGTTTATGTGGAACAACCTAAAGGTTTTGCTGATCCAAACCATCCTGACTATGTGTACAAACTAAGGAAAGCTCTTTATGGCCTGAAACAAGCCCCTAGAGCTTGGTATGAGAGACTAATTGAGTTTCTTACTAGTAATGGGTACAGGAAAGGAGGGATAGATAAAACTCTTTTTGTTAAAGGTGAAGGAGGAAAGATCCTGATTGCTCAAATCTATGTGGATGATATTGTGTTTGGTGGGATGTCAGACAAAATGACTAGACATTTTGTTGATCAGATGCAATCAGAATTTGAAATGAGCCTAGTTGGAGAATTAACTTATTTTCTTGGGCTGCAAGTTAAACAGATGGAAGACTCGATCTTTCTCTCTCAGAGTAAGTATGCTAAAAACATTGTTAAAAAGTTTGGAATGGAAAATGCTACTCACAAAAGAACACCAGCTCCGACTCACTTAAAATTGTCCAAAGATGAAAAGGGAACCAGTGTTGATCAAAGTTTATACAGAAGCATGATAGGAAGCCTGCTGTATCTCATAGCCAGTAGACCTGATATTGCTTTTGCTGTTGGGGTGTGTGCTAGGTATCAAGCAGATCCAAAGATCAGTCATATCAACCAAGTCAAGAGGATCCTGAAATATGTGAATGGTACTTGTGAGTATGGAATGCTCTATTCTCATGGGTGTGAACCTATTCTCACTGGATATTGTGATGCAGATTGGGCTGGAAGTGCTGATGACAGAAAAAGTACTTCAGGAGGATGTTTCTTCTTGGGGAATAATCTTATTTCATGGTTCAGCAAGAAACAAAACTGTGTGTCTTTATCCACTGCAGAGGCAGAATACATTGCAGCAGGAAGTAGTTGCTCTCAGCTTGTTTAGATGAAACAAATGTTAACAGAATACAATGTCACACAAGATGTCATGACATTATATTGTTACAACTTAAGTGCCATTAACATTTCAAAGAATCCCATTCAGCATAGCAGGACCAAGCACATTGATATTAGACACCACTACATTAGAGATCTTGTTGAGGATAAAATAATTTCCTTGGAACATGTTGCTACAAATCTTCAACTGGCTGACATTTTCATAAAAGCTTTGGAAGCAAATCAATTTGAAAATCTAAGAAGTAAACTAGGCATTTGTCTTTGTGAAGGATTATAGCAATTACTCGGGTGTGGGGCCAACATTATTTCTCTCTCCAAATATTTGTTATCATTACACATTAAAGTGTATTTTCCCCCTCTTTTACAATTTGTCCAAACGGTTTCCATTCCCCCAAAACCTATCCTCAACACTCACGCTACCTCTCTGTGTCGTTGCATTCACAAACCTCTACCCAGCATTCCATTTTCTCTCACCATGTCTCAGAGTTCTCCCTCAAAGAAATCGTCTCCTTCCTCTGAAACAACATCAGGACCTAGGGCACCCAATGTGGTGAGTGATCAAGATGTTGTGTTGAATGTTGTGCCATTGAACTCTGTTCCTGCTACCGATTCTGTTCGTAGTCTACCAAGAAATATGCATGCAAGAAAATCTACTGGTGGATCTGTTCCAGAAACCTTTTCTGCTCAGGGTAAAGAGGGCTCTGCTTATGTTCACAATGCGATTGCAGGTATTGTCACAAGAATCTTGAATGAAGGGCACATGGTTGATGGAATATATGTTCCTCTAGCCCAAATTCCTGCCTCTGAGAACAACAAAGATGATCAAGATGGTCAAGATGATGCTAGCAAAGATCAGGATGATGTTGAGACATCTATTGATAACAATGATGAGACCCCCGGTGCCAAAGATGTTGAGACATCTGAAGCTATCAATGTTGAAACATCTGGTACTAAAGATGCTGAGATTCTTGAACCTGAGAAAGCTGAAGAGGTTCCTGTTGCTCCTTCTAAAGAAACCCTTAATGAAGGCCCTACTGTGCATGATGTGGTGAATCTGGATGATCTGGATGATTCTATTGACATTGCTGATGATGAGCTCATCTCTAGCATCTCTCATAGAGTCAAGACTTGTAAGGGCAAACAGGTTTGTGATCAAGATTTTTCCAAACATCAAGTTACTCCTCAAAAGAAGGTCACTATAAAGAAGATCAAGAAGGTCCCTGCTGAACCTTCAACCACTGGGAGCAAGATTGCTGTGAAGAAGAGGAAGGAAAGAAGTGTTTCTGCCCCTGAAGACGATGTCTTAAGTGATGTCCCTGACATCCCATCAAAGAAGAAGATTGCTGTCACAAAATCCTCCACAAAGGTTCGTGATGTTCCCCTGGACAACATTTACTTGCACTATGCTTCAAATGTCATCCAGTGGAAGTTTGTTTATCAAAGAAGGCTGGCTCTAGAAAGAGAATTAGCAAATGATGCTCTGGAATGTCAAGAGGTCATGAAGCTCATCAAGTCTGCAGGTTTGATTAAGACTGTTACTCATTTTTCAAAGTGCTATGAAATGCTTGTGAAGGAATTTATTGTGAATCTGTCTCAAGATTGTGGTGATGGAAGAACTGATGATTTTCATAAGGTGTATGTTAGAAGAAAGTGTATAGATTTTTCCCCTGCTGTTATCAACCTATATCTAGGTAGAGATGCTGAGGATCAACCAGAGCTTGAAGTAACTGACAATGAAGTATGCAATGTTATCACTGGTGGTAAGGTCAAGAAATGGCCCATAAAGAGTAAATTGTCTGCTAGTCTTTTGAATGGCAGGAATGCTTTGCTGCACAAAATTGGTGCTGCAAACTGGGTGCCTACCAATCACACTTCTACCATTGCTGTTGGCCTAGGAAAATTCATTTATGCTGTGGGAACCAAGACAAAATTTGACTATGGGACCTACATATTTGATCAAACTATGAGGCATGCTGGTACCTCAGCTACCAAGCTCCCCATTGCTTTTCCATCCCTGATATGTGGGATAATCCTCAAGCAACACCCTGGAATTCTGAAAAGTAAAGATTCTGTATGTAAGAGGGAGAGTGCTTTGTCTTTTCACTACAAGCTGCTCCAGAGGTCTTATGACATGACATCTGCTGGGACATCACAACCCAGCAAGTCTGTGAACAAAGCCCTTCTTATTGCTGAGCTGAAAGAGACTTGTCAGGAGTTGGACAACAGGAAGACGAAGCTTGAAAAGCTCATCCAAAGTCTTGAGCAGTCTACAGATGATGATCTTGCTGGTGGAAAGGATGGTGACCATATGGATGAAGACAAAGGTGCTGATAGTGGGGCTAAGGAAGAGGCTGAGGATGGTGAGGGCTCTGAGGATACTGGGAGTAGTGATGCTGCTGAAGAGACTAGTAGCTCAAGTGAAGACAATACTGGTGGCTCTAGTGATGAAGACAGTGATGGGTCTGATGATTAGCTCTGATTCTGTTTGTGTTTGGCTCCTTTTGTGGCTAAAAAGGGGGAGTAATGGTTAATGGTTGTTTTTGGTGGTTTTTTGGTTTTTTTGCTGTTGATCTTTTTGGTTGATGGACATGGTTGTTTTGTTGTTTTCTTATATTTTGGTTGTTTTCTGGTTCTCCCTGACAATGACAAGTGGTATTCTGTAACAGTTGATTAAATAGATATTTTCTGGTTTTCTGGTGATTAATCAAGTTGGCTGTTGTTTGCTTACAGAATTTATTTTTCTGTTGTTGGCTGCTGTGTATGCTCTGATATCTATTTGGGTACATCAATTAGTGTTTTAGCCAAAAATTTGCAAAGGGGGAGTTTGTAGATGTTGTTGATTGGCTATAATTTTTGGTAAAACTCATTGTGTTTCTATCTTGTCATATCTAGTGTCATGACATGCATTCTACTGTTGTGAAGTTTTTCTTATGCAGGCCTTTACCTGTTGTCAAGGCCGATGTCATAACATTCGCAGCTGTTACGTTCTTTTCTGTTACTATTTATGGTTATGTGATCAGATAAGATTCCTGCGCTTTATTTGGAAATGTTGGATTCTGATCTGATTCAAGAACGTCTTTGATGGTTATTATTTTTAGTTCCTTGATTTATGGAAATTAGTTTTATTAGGTTTAAAACTAATTTGGATCCAAGGCCCAGCTGCTGTGTTTTTCTAAAGGCTATTTATTTTACGAAGAAGCTGCAGACCAGATTAGGGTTTTTGCATAGAGAAGCTTTAAGAGTTCTTTGTTTTAAGTTTTTGTGTTCTAGCCTTCTTGTAAGCCAAACAATCATCATGATGATTGTCTTGGTCTAGGTGTTTTGGTTTGAGTTGTAAGAAGTACTCGAAGCTTTTAAGCAAGAGTACTATTGTACTTGATTAAAGCTTTTAAGCAAGATCAAGTTGTGTCCTTGAAGTGTGTCTTCTTTTGTTATTCGTAGAGTGTTTTTCATCACTGCTGTGATTGAGGGGGAGTGAGTAGGATCTCTGATCTAAGTAGTTTTAGATTGAAGTTGCATTGGGTAGATATTAAGTGAAAGGAGTAATCTTGATCTGTATTACCTTTAATTGATATTACTTATAGTGGACTTCCTCCCTGGCTTGGTAGCCCCCAGATGTAGGTGTGATTGCACCGAACTGGGTTAACAACTTTCTTGTGTTGTTATTCTGTTTACTTCCTGTTCATTTGTTTAAAAGCATTCAGATAGTAATGTCGTGACATCCTGTACGACATCGCGTGTCTGAGTCCAGAATTTCAGAGAGCAACACATTGTTTTGTTCCCAAATGTCTCTTCCTATCAACATGGTGCCAAGCACGCACAAACCGATTTCTCATATCCGAATTTCCATCTTGATTAAGATAGAAGATTCCTGACACAAGGATATTAGCGGGTCTCTCCTTCATGGGGTAGCAAAATTGACGCCTTGCAAGAATGGGGTTGTGGGTAATTCCTCCTTGTATACCAAGAAGAGGTACATTAGGGAATTCTCCACAACTATCAATAATCTCACCAATGTCATAAGCAGGATTGTACCAATGGATATTCCCATTAGTAAGAGGCATGATCTTCTGAGACCATGAGAGACCATCAAGATTATTCAAGAAACTCTTAGCTTGAGGTAAGTGCGAAATAAACCACTTATAGAGCAACGGAGTGCAACAGTTGATAAGTCCACCTTTCTTATCATTCCTATGGTGGATGGAATGATACGTATCCCCAAGCAAAGTAGGCACAGGATTCCCAATCATGAAAATCCGAATAGCATTAACATCGACAAAGTTGTCAATGTTGGGAAAGAGTATCAAACCATAGATGAGCAAGGCCAGAAACGTCTCAAAAGTAATCATACTTCCTTTACTAGCCAACATAGAAGCCTTTCCAATCAAGAACTTAGAAGTCAACCCCCAAATTCCTCCTTTTTTGGTCATGTTTTCTTTTACATCTGATATCTTCAAATAAAGAAGCTCTGCTATCTCATCAACCTGAGGCTCTTTCTCCAGACCACTAAACAGTATATCATTCGTAACTGGCAAACCAATCCAATAAGAATACTCCTCCAAAGTGGGCATAAGCTGATAATCAGGAAAGGTGAAACAATGATAAACCGGGTCATAAAACTGCACAAGAGCCTCAAGAATCCCTTTTTCCACTTTAGTCTTCAAGATAGAGATCAATTTTCCATAACGGTTTTTGAAGTTGTCAAGATTAGGAACCAAAGTTGCTAGCTCTTTCAATTCCTTTGCACTTGAATTTCTGAAAGTGTACTTCTTGATGCTTGTCTTTTGATCCATGGTACCTGTGATGTTTACAAAAAATGTCTCTAAGTTCCTTGAAAACCATTTGTGAATATCATTTTTATGAATGCATGAATGCATGGTTTATGCATCAACCACAATCAAGAGCACACAAGATCACATCAAATCACACAAAATCACACAGTCCAGGTTCTTAGGTTCGACGTCACGAGCATGGAGCCATGGGTCTACCCATCCCACAAGGAGTGATCTAGGGAATTTTGTACCTGCCAATCGGGTTCTACAAAGGTTCCCAGAGTTTTCAATCTTCTATCGGATATTACCGGCACGCACAATTGCTCATGGGCGCCAATAATATGCCTAAAAAGACCTCGTCTGAGCGTAGTATCGCATGACAACAAGATCAAATTAGTACTTGATCTTGTTTCTGCACTACATCCTAAAAAAGCTTAGATTGGTTAAAAAGGTTCTAGGCCATTCAGCTTCTACGGACACTCACTATTGAAAGTAATAGCGTTATCACGATGGTTCGTAACAACCTCTACTACCTTCCATGAGGCCTCCACTGATTGGGGTTCCACCATATGATGCTCATGTTAAGGATTGCTCCTGACATGCAACTATTGGTCTTACCACCTCCTATCTCAAGTTACTCACCAAAGTTCGGGTTAGAACTTTGTCTCATCACAGAGGAACCATCGAGCACCAAAAATAAAAAAAGAAGATAAACAAACAAAGCACACAACAATATATACAGATAAAAACACACAGAAAAACAAAAATAGGCTTAACACGCTTAAAACTGGGTCCCCAGTGGAGTCGCCATTTTTCTGTAGCGGGGAAAATCTGACATCGAAGCCATGGGATTGACTCGAATCAATATTCCGTTTGAAATCGCCACCGCGCTTTATTTTTTCAAAGGAAAAGGGAAAAGAACGAAAAACCCAAAGTTTTGTTTTAAAAACAAGAAAGAGAACTCAGGTTCGGGTGTTTATTATATGAGAGGAAGGTTTAAAGCACCCCTCATATCCGTGGTACTCCACGGGAACCTTTTTGAAAATCTGTGTGTGTATGCTAAAAAACGGTTTGTTTTATTTTTAAAATAAGCTCGGCACAGCGTTAAGCTTTGGGCCTACATACCTCCTCGGTGCAATGGAGAAGTCAGAGCTAATGTAGTTCCGCTTTTGGGAAAACGGTTTTAAAAACGAATAAACACTTTATCGTCGTCGGAGAGAAATACTCAGCCATTGATCTTGAGCATGAGAACAAACGAGTTCTTTGCATCGCAAATGAAAGAAGGACTCCAACTCGGATAAAATCAACGAGTATGCCACAAGCTCTCTCACGCGGAAAAGATCTCGTTATTATCAATCAATTTCAAAATCGTGGGGTATGACCACTCGTTTCGACAATTAACGGTGTCTAAACTTTTTGAAGAAAAGCCACTAAGGGCAAAAGATATTTTTAAGAAAAGGTTTTGAAAAGGTTTGCAAACATAAGAAGATTTTGGAAAAAGGGAGAAGATTTTGAAAATTTAAGAATGGGAGGAGATGAAGAGGCTAACCTAGTGCATAAAATAAAAGCTAAGGAAAGAAACGGTCTAACCAAATAAGAAGCCAACACTTGACATTAAGAGTCAAGGTAGTTTTCCCATCCTTTGGAATTATCAATACCAACACATTAACACTTGGGGATCCAGATGAACTTATTATCTTAGCACCACTTCGCATTAAGCACATTAAGATTCTGACGAAAATCGGGCAGAGTAACGGCTGTTTTCGGGTAAAATCCTTATCTCAATGCCTTGGAATTAACCATCAAGGGCTTTCAAGGAAATACCTGCACATATAAATAGACAACAATCCAATGCCAGACAGACAGAATAACAGCAGAGTAATAACAGAATAAGAGTTCAGAGGCACTAGGTCCATAAGTCCGAATCTCCAAAATGCTCAGGGTAGTAACCAATAGTCCAAAGAGAGCCTTATGTGTTTTTTAGATTTTTGTTGTTTATTAGTGTTTTAGCATAAAAGTAAAGTATGGTCCAAGTGGACAAAGAGAAAATAGCGGAAACATAAACATATGTCCAAATGGACAAAGAGAAAATACCGGAATTATAAAAGTCCAAATGGACAAAGAGAAAATGGCGGAAGGTAAATATGATGAAATGATAAAATAATGCGATAAAGCGGGAAATATAAAGAGCGGTATAATAAATGGCGGAAATTAAAGTTAGTTGTTAGATGTTAAAGATAACCATCTTGAAACTTGTCAAGTATGTTATCAAAGTTAGTAATGAAGATCGATGGTGAGTGGATGATGTACTCGGATTTAAGGTCAATGGAAACTTATCAGAAGCTTGATAAAATCATAGCGACTACACGATGAAATAAGAGGGAGGAGAAGAAGTGATCTAGTCTTTATCAAGAATCCATAGAATTCTCAAGATATTAAGACTTTCATTGATCAAAAGAAAATAAGATGAAAAAAGAGATAAGAATGGAAACATAAATTGATCTAGTCTTTATCAAGAATCCATAGAATTCTCAAGATGTTAAGACTTTCATCGATCAAAAAGAAATAAGATGAAAATAAGAATGAAGACATAAATTGATCTAGTCTTTATCAAGAATCTATAGAATTCTCAAGATATTAAGACTTTCATCGCTCAAAAGAAAGATATGATGAAAATAAGAATGAAAACAAATTGATCTAGTCTTCATCAAGAATCCATAGAATTCTCAAGATGTTAAGACTTTCATCGATCAAAAGAAAGATAAGATGAAAATAAGAATAGAAACAAATTGATCTAGTCTTCATCAAGAATCCATAGAATTCTCAAGATGTTAAGACTTTCATCGATCAAAAGAAAGATAAGATGAAAATAAGAATGAAAACACAAAAGATAATCAACTCACACTATCATTAATATCATTCATCCATTTTGGTGGATTAGGTCATTTCAAACCTATCAACACCCTAGATCCAATGATATTAATGAAGTGGAGGAAGAAGGAAGCCAAAACAAGCATGAAAAAGGCAAAAAACCACATTCTGCCTGCTGGAAATCGATTTCATGCAGGAGGAAATCGATTTCCATAGTGCAGTTTTCAAAAAAACAAGTTACGTTCAGCAGGAAATCGATTTCAGACTTAAGGAAATCGATTTCCTCAGTGTAAATTCCAGCAAAAACAGCATTTAGAGGCATAAAACTTGACTTGAACAAACATACAAACACCTTATGATCACACATCAATTAGAGCACAAATTTTCCATCAAATCACCAACAAATAGCACCAATATAGCATCAAAGATGCATTTAACACAAGCAACAAAGGATCACATTATGATATACAAAAGGATGAAGAAAATTACCAAATCTTGAACAAAACTTAGATTTACTTCAAGAATCACCAACACAAATCTTGATCTCTCAACAATTGAAGGAAAAAGAGTGAAATGGATGGTGGTTTAGCTCAAAGTTTGTGAGGTTCAAGGTGTGACTCACAAACTTTATGAAAGAACAAAGAGCTTTGGTGAATTTGGTGGGGATGAGGAGAGAAATTGCAAGGGATTTTTTGGCTCTCAAAGCTTGAGAAATGAGAGAGTAGTGGGCTCTATTTATAGGATGAGAGCAAGAGTAGTGGTAGTTTGGTCTTTTTGCTTTTGGTAATTAGCTTGTGTTTAATTGGTGAATAAAGTTGCATTTAAATGGTAAGAAATGGTAAAATGGGGTTTAAGTGGGTTTAATGAAGGGGTTAATTTTGATGAGGTGGAAAATTAGTAAAATGATCAAAGAAAAAGGTGCCAAAATGATGTCAAGCTTCCCTCCTTATATTTTTTGAATTTTGCCTTAAGGAAATCGATTTCCCCAGGAGTGAAATCGATTTCACTCTGTTCCAGAAGAGAAATTGGTGCAAAATACACTAGGGAAATCGATTTACCCAGGAGGGAAATCGATTTCATGCTGTCCAGAATGTGATTTTGTTGAAGATTGCTGCAGGGAAATCGATTTCATCAGTCAAAAATGTGAAAAATGCCTTGTTTATTGCATGTCTTGGCTTGGTACCTACAAAACAAAAGCCTACAAAGAAACAAACAAATGTTTTTGGTATTTGGGTTCGTATAATATGCATACAAGATAAACAATCATTGGTGCTTGATGGTCCCTCTTATTGATGAGGTGAGTGCAACACCATAAACAAAACTTCCAAGTGAAGCTCTTGATTAGTGATTGGGATATGAATGATATAGGATCTTAGGGTCAAAAATTGGGGTATGACAAAGTCCTTATTCTCTTCTTCTACATTTCTAAACTTTTGGTTTCAAAAAGAGTAAAGCAATTAAGAGCCCATGGAAAACCATGAATGCAAAGGGTGCCTTACACCTTCCCTTTGTATAAATTACCCCCCCGAACTCAGATTTCTTTTAAAAGGTTTTTCCTGTTCTTTTAGCCTTTCTATTAATTTGGATAAATAAAAGTCAGTGGAGACTCTTTCTTACCGCGACATTTCGAATAAAGTCAGTTCACCGTATTACAGTACCTATATTGAAAGGTTCAATAATGAGGCCGTACAGGTGTGAACTGCTGCAGATATGAAGAAGTATTTGCTGGAGTGAGGACTCTGACCCCGTTCTAATTTTGCTAAAGCTAGGGGCATATAAACGCCCACTACGCTTGACACTTTCTTCCTCAAAGCTCAAGCTTATATCCAATACGAAGAAAAGGAGGCTGCGTACATTGCTCGACACTCCAGGCTTGAGGAAAGTGCCAAAAGTGTGAAACAAGAAGAAGGGTCTCGCTGAGGATCCGAGAAGAAGAGGGAGGAAAAAAACCGCGATGCCCGGGATTACAAAGGTCCTTTGGGAAAGTTCAGAGACTACACCCCACTGAACGCCTCTCGCAAATGCATCCTGAAAGAGTGTGTGAATTCAGAGTTCAAGATAGCTAGGGTTCGCTTCCCTAAACAACTGCCTGGTCGACCTAACATGGACAAGTCCATGTTCTACCGGTTCCATATGAGCCACGGGAATAATACAGAAGACTGCATCCATTTAAAGGATGCCATTGAAATACTCATTCGAGAAGGGCATCTCAAGCAGTACGCCAAGAAGAAGGAAGCTCCCCTAATAAATAGAGACAATAGCCGAGGAGATACCATCTTCCGACGATGCAACTGCTCTACAGGTCGCCATGAGCATCACCAGGACTAAAGATTTTTACATGCCCTAATGGGCCCATATTCCTACGTTCTTATCCTCTCATAGCCCCTGGGAGTCATTTCCATCCGCAGTGGTCATCTCGGGTGGAGGATTCAACAAATTCACTGTGGGATTTGTAAAACATAAATTCGAGGAACTTATCTTGGCAAGCTCGAGCAAGAGCGCTACACTGGACCAAACTCGGGGAAGTTCAGTCTCGATCGCATTCTACAAGGAGGAACTCCCGGTGGCTCTCCCAATGTTACCATTCTCTTGCTCGTCAGGGCCAGGATGGCAAACTTTGACGTTTGACGCATCTTGGTCAATTAGGGAAACTAAGTAGATATTATGTACTCATAACTGTTCTCCACTATACAACCAGAAGAGAGTCATCTTACTCCTTACGTGGGCTCAAACTTGCAAGGATTCAATGGGGTCGTGACCAAACCTTGGGGGTTCGTAGAGTTGATTGTATTGTTCGGAGCAGCCGAGACGGCCATGGCCATCAAAGTTTAATTCCTGGTCATCGACTGCCCATCCATCTATCAGTGCATCTTCGACCGTCCCAATATTGCCGAACTGATTGCAATACCCTCAACCGTCCATCTCAAAATGAAGTGCTATGTTACCAAAGGATAGGTTGCCACTTTACACGGAGATATCGAAGCTGCCCGGAGGTGCTTTGAGGCAGCATCTAAGGGCCTCAATTCCATTAAGGTGTCACCTCGGTAGGATGCAAATTTAACACTACCTAACAACTTTGAGTCGCATAAACTGTTGCCACATGTCGACACCGTCGACTTAGACAGCCGCTTTTTAAAGGAAGCCAAAGACTGATTCAGGACTGAAAAATATTCATATATCGTCAAGGACCCCTTATTCCCTATTCTTGATGGTGACTTCGAGCTGGTCCCCTTTGGCTATAACCCAAATAGAAGAGTCAAGATTAGAGTCGATCTCCTCAACCTGGCAAGGAAGCGGCTAAAAGCATATCTTCGAGAAAATGTTGATCTATTCGCTTGGGGTGTAACACAGATGCCCGGCCTTGACCCCGAGGTTGCCTGCCATTATCTGACCATTGGTCCCACATGCAAAGTCGTTGCCCAACGAAGGAGGAAGCAGCCTCGGAGAAGACGGCTACGGTCGAATTAGCTGTAAAAGACCTCCTAGAAGAAAATTTCATATTGGAGGCCAAGTATACCAATTGGTTTTCCAATGTTGTATTAGTTAAAAAGAGTAATGGAAAGTGGCACAAGTATACCAACTACACCGATCTCAATAGGGCTTTCCCTAAAGATGCATATCCTTTCTATAGCATAGATAAACTAGTATATAATTTTGCAGGCTTTAAATTACTTTTGTTTATAGATGCATATTTGGGGTACAATCAAATCCCCATGGCTAAAGCCGATAAAAAATATGCAGCCTTCATGATAGATTCAGGCAACTATTACTACAATGTAATGTCTTTTGGTCTGAAGAACGCTGGCGCGACATACCAACGAATGATGAACAAAGTTTTCCGAGGAAAAATCGGTGACATGCTCGAAGTTTACATGGACGAAATGATCTTCAAATTCCATGAGGAAATCGATCATGCGCTCCATCTCAAAAAAAAAATCGAATAAGCCAGGAAGTGCAGGATGCAATTTAACCCTGAAAAGTGCACGTTCAGCGTTCAAGCAGGAAAGTTCCTCGGTTTCTACCTCACAGAGCGTGGAATTGAGGCTAACCCCTGACAAGTGCAGGGCCTTTTCCGAGTTCCCTACGAGCTCCAAAAAATCCATCAAATCCTTAAACGGAATGCTCGCATCATTATCCCGTTTCTTCGCCAAGTCGGCCCAGCACGCTCTTCCCATCTTCAAACTTTTGCGCAAAGAAGCCGTGTTTAAATGGACAGATGAGTGCGCAAAGCCCTCGCTCATCTTAAAAAAACTTTCATGACCACCAGTACTTTCGCGACCCAACATCGGAGAAGTGTTGTACTTGTACCTTGCCATAGCATTTGAGGCCGTCAGCGCGACCCTCATTAGAGGAACCCTAGAAGGGAAGAAACCGATATAATTTACGAGCAAGGAACTTCAAGGCCCCGAGCTTAGATATCAACAAATCGAGAAGGTGGCACTGGCCCTGATCAACTCGGCAAGAAGATTAAGACATTACTTCTTAGAACACACTATTATGGTGCAGACAGAGCAGCCAATTAAGCAATTGCTTGGACGTCCTGATATGGCCGAAAGAATGCTCCTTTGGTTGTTGGAACTATTCGAGTTCAACATCAGATACGGGGGAAGAAATGCCTTAAAGGCTCAAGTCTCAGCTGATTTCATAGCCGAGATGACCTTTGTTGATTATTCAACGAGCGATGCACGAAAGTGGACCTTTTACATCGACGGGGCATCTAACTCAACAGGCGGTGGAGCGGGCATAATTTTGGAAAACGAAAAAGGTATCCTGATTGAGGTATCCCTCACATTATCTTTCCATACTTCTCACAACCAAGAAGAATACGAAGCATTCCTCTCCGGATTGAGACTAGTCGAAGAAATAGAAGTCGAGGAGATCAAAATTTTCATTAACTCCCAACTCGTCGTGTCTCAAGTATCCGAGGAATATCAGGTAAAAAATGACAACCTTGTGGAGTACTTAGCCCTAGACGAGAGAGAATAGTCAATTTTAAATCGGAAAGAGTAAAACACGTTCCCCGCGAGCACAATACTCGGGAAAACGTTTTATCCAAACTAGCGAGCACCAGGAAGAAAGGAGAAAACAAATCTGTAATCCAAGAAGTGGTCCCCCGATCGAGCATCGAAAAACCGACTGCGGCCCTAGCCGTATATGCAACCGGAGATGCCACTTGGCGGATGACCCTAGTATATAAGTACCTCACAAACGATGAAGATCTTGCTCATACATCTTAGTGGAGGGAAAACTAAACCAAAGAGGATTCTCCACCCCCCTCCTCAAATGTGTCGAAGAGACAAAAATCCCTCACGTCTTGCGCGAAGTTCATGAAGGGATCAACGCCTAACACTTGGGAGGAAGGTCCTCGCTCAAAAAACCTTACGAGCAGGATACTACTGTCCTACCATGCAACAAGACGCAAAATAGAACGTCAAGAAATGTGATAGATGCCAACAGCACAGGGACATGCATATCGCTTCTCCTAACGAGCTCAAATCCTTATCCTCCCCTTGGCCCTTTTCATGGTGGGGCATGGACCTCCTTGGACCCTTCGTCACCGGCTCAAACCAAATCCATATCGCTCCTCCTTGGACACTCAAGTGGAGCTTTCCTTTCGTAATCGTACCATGATGGTAGAAAACCCTGCTCGCGAAGGGACTGTTCATGCCATGAAATTCGGGCACTATATCAACGGAGTCTAAGATTCATTCGAGCCAGGAACATGACCCCGACAAATCGATCAAGTTCCCCACACTTGACGATCACTTAAAAACTAAGCAAAACTCCCTATATGAAAAGCTACAAGCACGACATACATAATAGAAGAAACTATAAAACATGCACGCGTGGGAAGAAACTTATCATAAAAAGGCCAAAAGCCCAAAAATAATATGCCCGTCACTAGAGCATTACGGCCTGGACGGTAATATTTAGTACATCATAAAAGGGGGGCATACCCCCACCAAAATAAAATAAAAAATCCCAAACGAAGTGGCCCGTAGGCCAGAAACATAACAAAAAAAATAACATAAATCACAATCAAGAGGTCTCTTCCATAGGTATGCTCTAATTACCATTAGCATTAGACTCCTCTCCTCTGCTACCATCCCCGAGATTGGGAGCCACTATTTGCCCATCAACCACCTAATGAAGATGCCTGATACCCGCGGTCACCAACTCAACCCCCAAATTCACAATCCTTAATAGGGCTATGGTCAAGTTGTAGGTGTCCTGAGCAGCGGCCAAGCAATCATCTTCAAGTAATTTGACGTGCCCAACCAGATTTGCCTGAGTTTGGAGAGCTTTCTCCTCGTCCGTCTCATCCTTGGCGGAAACTAGGGATCGACGAAGAGCAGTTTCCTTAACAACGGCAGCCTGCATGACCCCATACAAGATTCTCACCAAGAGAACATGTTGATAACCCAGGTCCAATAAAGCAGCATCCTTCTCGGCGATGACCCCAACATTAGCCGCCAACAGACCATCCTTCCTTTCCAACTCTTCATCCTTACCGAACAGCGCCTTCTCGTGCTCCTCCCCCAGCGTCACTAGCTTATCCTTGTAGTCGTCGACAATCTTCTGCAACGTCTCAGTAGAATGAGGTACAGCCTCGAAATACATGACAGCCATCTCCAAGACACGCATTGTAACACCCTTTTTCTAACCCCAAAATATAACAAACATTTATAGAGTATTCATATGTATATAATAAAAAGGGTGTTACATGTTATTTTCATCTAAATGAAAACCCAAAACAAACATACCAAATATGCACTAGTCATATCATAACACAATTTGACACTTCATGCTTTCATATATAATGCATATCACACGCGGAAGAATAAATACAACTTAAACAATTTCAATGAATATATCTCATACTATATTCATCTATCAAATTCAAAATAATATAATCACTATGCTATGTGAAATCCAAGATCTAGGCAACATAGTCTTTAAACAACATATCTAAATATCATGTCACATACGAAAAAGATAACAATATCCAAATAACCAAAACACGAGTTCAAATAAACCTTCCCAAGTGTTACATGACCGGAGCATTTGACTCTCTACCTAATCAAAAGATAAACCAAAGTTCCTCGGTTAAATCCTCGGATAAGCTCACTACTCACCGGAACTTGCACGATGTCACGATGAATATCATTCAAACAGAAGGGTGAGAGTTCAAATTATTATAGATAAACATAATAATGGGAAATGTAAAACACAACAGTAATACATCTCACAAATTCATCACTCTTCTCAAAACATGCATTCATATACCATATATCAATGTTAACATGTTTAGCTCAATCAATAAGGTTCCATTATTCGAGTAATCATATCCAGTTACCAAAATCAACCATTGTAATCCAACAATGAAATACACTCAAGTATACAATATCAATTCACAACAATCCACATATATACATATCCACCAATAATCATTCCACACAATCATATCACATAATCACACACAACACAATTCACACCGACACGTGCGACTCAAGTGTGACTCTATGTGATATGCATGTGGATCCCTCTGTTATCATTTCCGGCAAGTCGATAGTCATTCTCTACAAACTAGATAACCACCTCAAAGCCCCATAATCGTGAAGCTTTCAAACCTCATACTCGTTAGATTTGGGACAAGCAAATAATCTTCGCGAGATTACCCGACATTGCCACTTTCAAAGACTCATGCTTGTGTAAGTGTGCAACAAAACAAGACTCATGCATTTAAGACGATCTCTACCTCTTAAACTACACAATCATATCTTTCCAACATTTCACAATATACACAACATGATCTCAAACCAATCATCAAAGCATCAATTAACACATAGAAATTCAATCACGCGTTCATGGTTATCATATCACATAATACATCCATGAATATTAGCCATAAATTCATTCATCCATAACACACACTTTCATAATTACATGTTATCCATACATTAACATCATAATTAATTCAATAAGTTCCAACCAATCCTATTCTATCACATAGAATATCAAATTAGCTTCCTAACGCTTCAAGCGGTGCATAAAAAGGAGTTACGGTTCAAAAGTTATGACATATTGAAGTTTCATAAAATGTTACCCAACAAAGTTCGCTTCGCGGTGTTAGAACAAGATTGAGAATCTATGTTCAGAATCTGATTTTGATGACAACAAGAATATATTTTATGAGTAACAATTTTATTACTAATGATTTCACTGAGTGTGTAGATATTATGCTATAAAAGCCTTATACGACAACATCAGAAAGACACGACATCAGAAGTTCTGGTACAAAGAGCAAGAATTCAACAAGACAAGCTTCAAGGATTTAAACAAAGAAGATCACATGAATAGAAGATCAGAATTTCTGATATAGTAACGCAGTGACATACAAAAAGCTACAACAACAAAGGCACACGTGGACAAGAAAAAAAATAAAATTGCAGCCTACAAAAGTTCAGAATCAAAAGAAAAGCTGTTATAAACATCATCATTAGCAAAACGGTTGCAAGAAGTTAATGGATCAACTCCCAAGGTTGATTGAAGAACCAACCCAGATGCAGCTGTAGTGGGGAAAATCTGAGATCAAAGCCATAAATTGACTCGACTCAATATTTCAGTGAAAGTCGCCATCGCGCTTTATTGTTTTCAAAAGAAAAGGGAAAAGAACGAAGAAAACCCAAAGTTTAAAACAAGAAAGAGATCTTAGGTACGGATGTTGATTATACAAGGGGAAGGTTTTAAGCACCCCTCATATTTGTGGTATTCCATAGGAACCTTTTTGAAAATATGTGTCGTGTGTGCTAAAAAGGGATTTGTTTATTTTAAAATAAGCTCGGAAAGACATTAAGCCTTGTGCCTACATACCTCCTCGGTGCAATGGAGAAGTCAGAGCAAATTTAGTTCCACTTAAAAGGGAAAACGGTTTTAAAAAGGAATAAACACTTTATCATCGTCGGAGAGAATACTCAGCCATTGATCTTGAGCATGAGAACAAATGAGTTCTTTGCATCTTAAATGAAAGAAGGGCTACAACTCGGATAAAAATCAACGAGTATGCCACTAGCTCGATCAAATGGAAAAGATCTCATTATATCAATCAACTTCAAAATCGTGGGGTATCGCAACTTGCTACAACAATTAATCGTGTCTAAACTTTTGAAGAAAAGCCACTAAGGGCAAAAGATATTTTTAAAGAAAAAAGGAATTTTAAAAGAGGTTTTACAAACATAAGAAGGTTTTGGAAAAATGGAGAATATTTTGAAAATCTAAGAAGGGGAGGAGATGAAGAGGCTATCCTAACGTAAAATAAAAGCTAAGGAAAGAAACGATCTAACCGAAATAAGAAGCCGACACTTGACATTAAAAGTCGAGGTAGATTTCCCATCCTTTGGAATATCAATACTAAACCAATACATTATCACTTGGGGATCCAGATGAACTTATTATCTTTAGCACCACTTTGCATTAAGCACATTAAAATTCTGACAAAAATCGGGCAGAGTAACGGCTATTTTCGGCTAAAATCCTTATCACAATGCCTTGGAATTAACCATCAAGGGCTTTCAAGGAAATACATGCACACACAAACAGACAACAATCCAATGCCAGATAGACAGAATAACCACAGAATAACAACAGAATAAGGGTCCAGAGGTACTAAGTCCAAAAGTCCACATCTCCAAAATGCTCGGAAACATAAACATGATGAAATGATAAAATAAAGCGAAAAATATAAAGAGCAATATAATAAAATGCGGAAATTAAAGTCAATTGTTAGATGTTAAAGATAACCATCTTAAAACTTGTCAAGTATGTTATCAAAGTTAGTAATAAAGATCGATGGTGAGTGAAGGATGTTCTCGGATTTAAATTCAATGGACATTTATCAGAAGCTTGATAAAATCATAGTGACTACACGATAAACCTCCATAAGTCTTAAATCAACCGCATACGATTCTCTTCCATATTTGATCTTTTTTGATTTGGGACACAAAATATTGCGCTATGTTAAGCAGATCGCCAAGTGATTTATATAGAAATCACCCTACAACGAGGCCGGTCAAAACTTTATGTGCTAATGCATGCGAGAGAAGCGATATATAGATCACTCTCTGAAAGCAATACGACACGAAAAGAAAATAGGTAACGATCTAGTATTTACCAAAAATCCATAAGAATTCTCAAGGTATTAAGACTTTCATCGATCAAAAGAAAAAAAGAAAGAGAAGAAGAATAAAATGCATAAAATAAATCAACTCACACTATCATTAATATCATTCATCTAATATTATAGATTTGGTCATTTCAAACCTATCAACATCCAAGATCCAATGAAAAAATGAAGTGGAGGAAGAAGGAAGCCAAAACAAGCATAAAAAAGCAAAAAAAAACATTCTGCCTCAGTGGAAATCGATTTACCTCAGTGGGAAATCGATTTCCTGAGTGCAGATTTTCAAATCTGGCGCAAAAACATAGTGGAAATCGATTTCCCTCTGTAGGAAATCGATTTCCTGCGCACAGTTTTCAAAAAAATAGCATTATGAAGCATAAAACTTGAGTTAAACAAACATATAAACACCTTATGATCACATATCAATTGGAGCACGAAATTTCCATCAATTCACCATCAAATAGGACCAATGTAGCATCAAAGATGCATCAAACACAAGCACAAAAGAATCAGATTATGATAGATGAAAAAGGATGAAGAAAATTACCAAATCTTAAACAAAACTTAGATCCACTTCAAGAATCACCAACACAAATCTTGATCCCTCAACAATTGAAGAAAAAGAGTGAAATGGATGGTGGTTTAGCTCAAAGTTAGTGAGGTTAAAGATGTGACTCACTAACTTTATGAAAGAAAAAGAGCTTTGGTGAATTTGGTAGGGATGAAGAGAGAAATTGCAAGAGTTTTATTGGCTTTCCAAGCTTGTGAAATGAGAGAGGTAAGGCCTCTATTTATAGAATTGGAGTAAGGGTAGTGGTAATTTGGTCATTTTGCATTTGGTAATTAATTTGTGCTTAATTGGTGTTTAAATGGTAAAATGAGTTTAAAATGGGGTTTAATGAAGGGAATTAATTTTGGTGAGGTGGAAAATTGGTAAAATGCCAAAAATGATCAAAGAAAATAGGTGCCAAAATGATGGGCTTTGGCTAATATGCATAAGGATTTCCTTATGCACCGTGCATAAGCCTACATAAGTTATTGGAAATCCAGTATTGAGTATTGAATATTGAGTATTGAGTGATGAGTATTGAGTATTGAGGAATTATAATTGATGTCTAGAATTTGATCCAAAGGTCCATAATAATCTATGCATGGTGCATAGATTTGTATCTATGCACGGTAACTGCACCCAAAATGATGTAATGCTTCCCTCTCTATTTTTTTTTTTTAATTTTCGCCCTAGGAAATCGATTTCCAATACGGGTAAATCGATTTCCACCTTCAATTTTTCAAAAAAAATTCTTCTTGCACTGTTTTGATTTTTTCCCGATCTTTTACCTTTAAAATATAAAAAAAAAGAGACAAAATACATATTTTTGGATTTTGGTTAGTATAAAACAAATTAAAAGCTAGAAGTGCTTGATGATTCCCCTCAGAGATAATCACAGAGACGAAGCGAGCAAAACACCGAAAACAGAACTTCAAAGTGAAGCTCTTGATTAATGATAGGGATGTACATGATGTATGATCTTATGGTAAAAAATTGGGGTATGACAGCGGCGCGTTGAAAAAGATAAGCTTAATCAAGGAAACACGCTACCAATTGTCATCATCACGCTAAGGATAAGGATCCTCCAAGAACAACACTTGTCATTCATGATTCAATCGAGACAAAGCATTCAAAGCAATATTCAAACGAATCTTAACGGCTAGATTCCAACAGTAACTCATCAAGCTATATATATAGATCAAACTTCAAACTTGATAGTGTGTCCATTGTACACCAAAAGTACATTGAGTGTGTATCCATGGTGCATCTACAGATTGCAACAAAAGGGAGATTTTGAGAGAAAATCTGTAGAAGAGAAGCTGAGCATGAAAGTATAAATGAAGAAGTATGAAACCATGCATCAGAAGTTACACAAGAGGCAACACATACTCAGTATGTGATGAATCAATCCATAGTGTTGTTATACACTAACTATAAGCCTATGTGAAGAAAACATAAAAGAGTGAAAAAGAAATTTTTGTTGTTAAGTAGTATTCTCCATTGGAGTCATCATAAGTTCACTAATACTTGATCAGTTCATACATTGCTCATATTGAATGACTAGAGAAACTGAATACATTGAGTTGTTACTCGAAAGTATTTCATGTTTGCTTATGATAATTAAATGTGTTATCAGTTGTACCAATGAAGAGGCTACAACTCATCACACAAATTAAGTAAAATATAAAGAGCTTAGAATCTAAGGGAGAGCTGTTAGTAGCATCATCACATGCAAAACAGTTGCAACGTTTAAAGGAAACAACTCCCAAGGTTGAAAGAAGAAGCAACCCACATGTAGAGCATTGAAAAGACAAGATTATCCAAAGAAGCATGCCATCAACTATAATCATCATGTTGAGGATAAGGTTCTGCCAAGAATAACACATGTCACAAAAGGCTCAATCCAGACGAAGCATTCAAGATAACATTCAAACAAGTCTCAACGGCTAGATTCAAACGGTAACATACCAAGCTCTATCAATAGATCAAAGCTTCAGACTTGAAGGTATGCGTTCTAGTATGTATTTGTGTATGCATCTAGAATGAGCATCAGAGTATGTATCTAGGATACATCTATAGAGTGAAGATCAAGAAGTAATTCTGAAGAAAGCCTATAGTGATAAACTGATCATGAAAATATGAAAGAAGAAATCTTGAAGACATGTATCAGAAGTTATTCAATAGGCAACATACATGAAGTGTATGATGGAATAAAAACGTTATTATCATCTGCCTCCCAGAAGAAGAACTCTAGAGAAGACAGACAGTTCCTGCTAAATGAGCAGTATGTGTCACAAGAAAACTAAGTAGTCCACTTACTAAAGATGCATCAAAAGTTGATGATGAAGACAGAATCAAAGGATATAAGAGTTGCTGCTCGTTATGTGATTCTGAGAAAAGAAGATGAAGATATTTCTGAAGAAGCAATCAATCCCTCGTGCAAATGCTCAACATATGCTTAATCAGAATTAAAGGAGATGGTCTTACAAGAAGGAGTGATTGCTCAAAAACTTTAACCTCCATATTCAAGAAAAAAATTAAAGAAGCAAACTTACATAAGAGTTGTTGTTCTTAAACTGCTTAAAGAAGAACGAAGATGAAAATCAGATTGAAGAAGCAATCATCAGAAAGGAGCAAATATTCTAATTCTGCTTACCAATCAAAAAAGCGAATATCTCATCTAGAAGCTGAAGACAAGAAGACTGCAAGACATATGTTTCTTGTATTCAAAATGTAAAACACATAGAGTTGTTGCTCGTAGTGTGTTCTATCTTAAATTATGAACTTAGAATAGGAGACAATCTGCTTAACTAAGAAGCACATATGTAATCTCCAGAAGATAGATGAACGTTACATCCTACTAGGATCCATGAACGGTTCATTATCGGAAGTTAGTCACAGTGGTTTTCTGTGCAGGGTTAGTCACAATAGGTTGGTTGTGCAGGGTTATTCACAGTGGGTAGACTGTGCAAGGTGCCTGAGTCAATGGACGTTATATCTCGCGGAGATCACTGAACGGGTCATTGTCTAGATGGTTAGTCACAGTAGTTGGCTGTGTAGGATGGTTAGTCACGACGAAGGATCGTGCAGTTATAATCATGAATTGGTTATAGTGGATTAAGACCTCTATTGAGAGGAAAATCACCTAAAGAAGGTGGACTGGAGGTAGCCTTAGTTAGAAGGTGAACCAGGATAAAAGTGAATGGGTCTTTTATTTTCTGCTCATGTCATTTTAACTTAGAACTTCCAAGCCTTAATCTGCAGAACTGTACTGAACTCGTCAGAAGTTTTGATATCCTTAGAAGTTAAAATAAACATCTTATTGGTTATGTAGTTTTACACTTCATGCTTCTGCAACATCAAAGCATAATCCAATAGATGACTGAACCGGAGAAAGAAAAGACGTTAAAGAAAAGAAAGGGAATTTTAAATGATAAATAACATAATTCAATCCCCCCTTTCTTGTGTTTTTCTCCGCCTTCAGTTTCAACTCCAGCCACTGAACCTCGAACTGAACAAACTACTGAACCAGAAACAGAACAACAAGAACAAGAGAAATCCCCCAACCAACAACAAGAACAATCCATGGAACCTGAACCTGAACAAACCTCTGAACCAGAACTAGAACCTTCCCATGAACCTCATCATCCTGAACCCCTCCTAAGAGATGTTGACATATTATTCAAGAAATTTGAAACAGGGATGGATTGCAAGATTAAAAGCTGATTGTGAAACAAATGGAAGTCCAGTGGCCTCAGACGCCCTTTGGGATGCATTCAAAAGTAGATTCAACTCTGAGTCTCTTAAACTCAAAGAAGTATGTTGTACTCATGCTAATGAGAAATTTTATGAATATCTGAATACTGTCATCACTCTTGTGATGGATCTCTGGGCGCTAAACCTCCTCTAGTAATCAGCAACACTCCCTGTTCAACATCTTCTGAGCATATGGGTATTGATGATCAAACAAATTCCTTGGCCTTTATAAAGCAAATTCCAATTGAAGTGCCTGAAGACATTTGTGAAGGAAAAATACCAACCTGGAAAGTAAATGCAAATCAGTTGCCTCACAAAGTTCTCACGGTTTCCTCTATGCTTGCTGTAACATCAGTATTTTTCCTTAAATTACTTTAATTAGAATTTAAATTATTTATTGGAATTAATTGGAATTTCATTGAAAATTATGGAAAATAATAGAATTGGGCCAAGGTAGTGTTTAGTAAAAAAGGAGGGGTGTTAGTCATGAGGCCTTTTACTAAGGTTGAGTTTTATTTTTCATAAAAGAAGGAAAAGAGGAAAATTAGAAAGAGAAGGAGAGAAGAGAAAAAGAGGAGAAGAGAGAAAGAACGTGAAATTGCAGAAGTAGAGAAAGAGGAAGAATCCAAGAACTTGGCTAAGGTAAGGGGGACTTATCTGGTTAACATCTATTATCGGATTAGGGGTTGATAGCATAGAATAGATGTAGAATTTGTATCGATTGAGTCATATGATAGATTTAGGAATTTAGATCAATTGGGTGGTAATTGATCATTTTGTTGGAATCTATGATGGTTGTGTTGTTATGACTTCAATTGATGCTTGTTATGTGTTTTATGATGTGTATTATGTGTTGTATGTGTGTTCTAATTCCTAAAATTCGTTCTGGTATGATTTGAGGGGAATTGGAATGCTTAGAATGCTGTAATTTGGCATATTTGGGGTTGCAGGTACGCAGTAACCGGTTACTGAGCGCAGGGTAACCGATTACTGTAGTGTAAAATGGCAAAGATTGCTGGCTGGGAATCGGTAATCGGCTACTGAAAGGGGTGTAACCGATTACACATACAAAAAACAGGGGAATGAGTTTCGTAAAAGAGGGTAACCGGTTACTAGCATTTGGGTAACCGATTGCCACTGAAGGTTTTTGAAAAATGAAGTATTTTGGAAAACTCATAACTTTTGAATCGTTGGTTCGTTTTGTGTGCTATTTCGAGCTAAACGAACCTTGTGAAATAATCTATGTGATGAATAATGATGTGATTGTGATTGTGATTGAATGATGCATATATATATATATACATCCTTGATGATGATTATGATGAAATGAGTATTTGATGATGTTACTCATAGGCTTGACGATGGTATAAGTATATTCATGTATGTTTGCATTCATTCATATTCATTGTTGATATTGTATCCATGATGATGTGTTGGATCAGTAAAGGGCATGATTCCCATTGTGTGGAATCTGTGCTGGCATGGCCGTATCTTGATGATGTTGGATCGGTCATGAGGTATTCCCATTTGATGATGTTGGTACCACATGCACAGTGTCAGTTCATTCATATGCATGCTTTTATAACATGATTGGATGTATTCTAGTGTTATAAATATTTGATGATGTGTTGGTTGTTTATGATGATGAAACTTGTCTGAATGTCTGTTTATGAAATGATTGGGTGAATGATGCAACTATGATGTGTTATTTCTTTATAACCTTATAACATTTGTTAATTATGATGAGACTCACCCTTACATGTTATCATTTTCAGATTTAGGATAGCGGCTGTTCGACTCGGTGAGGATTAGCTCATGAGTCAGTGTGTTAGTTTAGCATCAGGTGTCATGCTCTGATAGTTGTAACACTGGGGACGCGCTGTTTAGAGTTTATGTCTTATAACTTTGGTTATTATTTGATGTTTTGAAGGATAAGTTTTAAAGATGTTTAACTTAATCTGTATCATTTAATTTTCGCTGTGTAAACATGAAGTGTTTTTAATTTATGACTAATTGCCTCAGTGAATGCATTACATAACTGAATGATGTTTAATTGATTATTGAATTGTAGCACCCTTGTCTTTCATTTACTCTTAAATGAATTTATTTAAATTGGCGCGGGGTTTAGAAGGGTGTTATAATAGTGGTATCAGAGCATCGTCGGTCGTTGTGACCAGAGTCTTGTGTCGGTCTTTCCTGTGTATGTGACTAGTACGAGTTAACTTGTTGATACTTTTGTTCTGATTAAATTGTTTGTGATTTAAGCAGAGAAATGGCTGGAAGAGGTGGAAGAAACAATGATGCAATCGCCGAGGCTCTGGGCATGATTGCTGGTGTGTTGGGAGGAAATGCGAATGGAGCCAGGATTGGTGATGACAGGCAATTGGGGAATTTTTAGAGGAACAATCCTCCATTGTTCAAGGGCACGCATGATCCTGAGGGTGCTCAGAAGTGGCTGAAGGAGATCGAAAGGATTTTCAGAGTCATTGATTGTGTTGAGAACCTGAAAGTGAGGTATGGTACACATATGTTGTCCGAAGAAGCTGATGACTGGTGGATGGCGAGTAGAGCTGAACTGGAGGTTGATGGTGTGGATATTTCTTGGGTTGTGTTCAAGAGAGAGTTTTTTAGAAGGTACTTCCCTGAGGACGTACGAGGCTGAAAGAAAATTGAATTTCTGGAGCTGGTTCAAGGTAATATGACGGTACCAGAGTACGCTTCAAAATTTATGGAGCTGGCGAAGTACTACGTTCACTACAACAATGATGAAGCTAGTGAATTCTCAAAGTGCATCAAATTTGAGAATGTCCTTCGTGATGAGATTAAGCAAGGTATCATGTATCAGAGGATTCGGAGATTTGTTGATTTGGTGGACTGTAGCAGGATCTTCGAAGAGGATAACCTTAAGCTGAAGTCATCTCATTCTCGCGAGTTAGTTGACAGAAAGGGTAAGAAGCCTATGGAAAGAGGTAAACCGTATGGTAGAGGTAATCCAAAGACTGGTGGTTGGAAGAAGCCTAGTGGGGGAGACTCCAGTGCTTTTGTCAGGTGCTACAACTGTGGCGAGACTGGGTGTTATACCCCAAAATTTGCCCGCATCTTTTTTCAAGAAAACTCCAATCTGAAAATTAAGAGTCTCATATAATCATGGATTTTTATTTCAACAAATATCCTGACATATGAAATACTTAGTTTTTAGAATTTTTCTTATACAGTAAGGTGGCTTGCAGTTGAATTTATTCTTACGCAAACGCCAAATACTGTTTATTACTTCACACATGCTATTTATTTATTTACAGATAAATAGTACTGACACAATTGGTACACAGTTAAATCTTTTTGCAGGCGCAGAATCAGGAAACTCAGACTGTACTGGTAACAGTAAATATTAGTTATTTATTATGTCTGTGTTTTTTTTAACAAGTCATGTAAATAAACTTTCATTTTTCACATAAAACAAAAACAAAAACAACAAAAAAAAGAAAATTAACTTTGACTGTTGATTTTTCACTCTAACTGCTACGTCAATACCTGAACAGTCAGTTGACAGCCAAATTGCTGGCAGTACAATTCTCAGTGTTTTGTACCATCAATCAAATCAATCTTTTACAATTCAAAATTCCAATATTTTTGTTCTAGAAGTCTTCTGAATATCACGCGATTAGCAGAGACTCAACACTGCACAAAAATCAAGTACGCTTAACTGTCTCCTACACAAACAGTCCCTGACTAGGGTTTTCTTGTTTTTACAGGAGAAACAAGTTTTTGAGACCTCAAATGGATTTCATGCACATCCATATATCTCAAAGTACCATCATACAAATTTTCAAACTTCAATTCACTCAGACGCACCGTCAGCAGCTCAAACAGTCAACAGACGACCCGTTTGACTAAAAAGTCAACAGACAGTCAAAAATGAAATTTTTTGTCAAAATCCATATTTTGTCAAAGGATTCATCATTTGATCATTGGATGATCATAATTCATCAAGGAAAGATCAAAAATCAACAAAACCCTAAGATTCAAAATTAGGGTTTTTGCCTGAAAAGTCAGCTCAACTTTGACTGATCATAACTCTCTCATCCTTCATCCAAAAAATTCAAATCAAAGCTCATTTTGAAGGAAATTCAATTATATTTCAAATGCAATTGATCCCATGGTCATTGCATTCACCATTTGAAAAATATGACCAAAGACATTACAGGTCATTTTCAAAGTCAACAAAAAGACACTTTTTTCAAAAGGACACACAAGGAGCATCAAATATCATTTTGACATGAGACCAAAGACATTGGTTAGAGGACTCTTTGAGGTTTCCAAAAAGTGCAAGAACTCCTTCATATGACAAAAATTGAGGGAATTACACCTTGTTGAAGTTGGCTAAATTTTGGGAAAATGCATAAAACCAACATTGCTCAAAAATGCATTTTTTTTCCAAATGGGGCCAAGTTTTCATGGTTCAAACATGTTTGCCTTGATATTATGGGCCTCCCACGACCAAGACAAGGCCCACTCCATTTTTTATTCATTTTTGCTTGATTTTATCTTATTTTAAGATTAAATGAAAAAAGGAAAATGGAAGGATAATGGATAGCTTGAATTCCAAGCATGACTGATCGGTCACCATTTCTAGTAAGTTTCCGCACCTTTTCCGACTAAAAGTCATAATATTGGTAATACTATGTGGCATTGTTATAGGTTTTGTTAGTAAGTTTCTTGTTTGTCGATTGTGTGATGTTGTTGCATGATTAGTGTGTTCTGAGTATCATTCAAGTGCCGTTTTATGCGTTGGTTGTTAGTTTGTGTGTGGCCAGGTTAATGCACGGGAGAGGTCGAAGTTTATGGCGCGCACGAGCGAGAAAAAGAAGCCAAAAGAGCCAAAACTGAGGTCAACACGGGCACCCGTGTGTGTGCACACGGGCCGTGTCAAAAGATGGCTGGAAAGTTGGTTTTTGGATAGAAAAACAGAGGTTTCACACGGGCACCCGTGTTCCTGCACACGGTCCGTGTGAAAAGCTGCGCAGAAAGTGAATTTGTGGTGCTGAAGCAGTTGACCAACACGGGCACCCGTGTTCCTGCACACGGTCCGTGTTGGTAGGCGCGGGCAGATTTCCAACTTTTGATATTTTGAAAGCCTTGAACTCATTAAGGGTATTTTGGACCTTTGGGAGACGGGGGATGACTGCCAACACTACTAAAACCTAACAGGAAGAAGGAATCGGGCATCTTGGATCATTGAGTATAGAGAATTACAGAGAAAGAAGAGTCAAGGGTTTTGGAAGAGATCTTCAAGAGCACTCGCGATTGGAGATCATATAAACCGATAATTTCGTGTAATGACTTCAATTACTCTTGTTATTTTCTTAAACATTATGAGTAGCTAAACTATTTTATGCTAGGGTGATGTCCCTAAATCTTTTCATGTAATGACTTGTTAAAAACCGTTGTGATGAATTTGATGTTTTTATAATTTGAGTTTATGATTCAAATATTTTCATGCTTCATTGTATTGGAAAATATTTTGTTGATCTATGATTAGGGTTAGGCTTGACACACCACTCTAATGCGTTTTGAATCAAAACATTACCGGTAAATCGCTTAGGAATAAGGATTTCACCATAGTGATCATCCATTCTAGAACACGATGCATAATGCCTTAATACTAAAATCAATTATTGAGGAATTGAAATTGACTTTTAAGTATTAAGAAGTTCTCCACTAAGGAATTAGGGAAAACTATTTTATGGAATTGATACTCAATTGTGGTCACATCTTTTCATGAACAACGGTGTTTTCAAGGAGTTACAGAAGATTTATACATCAACCTTAGCATGCTTTCTCATTTGTGAACCAAATCATCATTTACTTATCGTTTTTAATTATAAACAGTTAGTAGTTTCATCAAGCAAATCAAAAACCAACAATAGCTTTTTGTTCAATTGAAATTTAGTACTGGCTTATACTTTATTCGCAGTCCTTGTGATCGATACTTGGATTCAACTCCATTTTAATAACTACATCGGTAACAAAAGTAGTACACTTGCTATTTTCCAATCAAGTTTTTGGCGCCGTTGCCGGGGACTGCCAAACTATAAGCCGAACTTTAAGTCAATTGAAATTTTGTTGCTCTGCGACCAAAATTTTATTTTTATCTGTTAATTTTAATTTCGTTACAGTCTTGTATCTGTTCTAACTGTTGTCTAACTGTTTATGCGAGGTCAGACCTCAGCTAAATTTTCCTTTGACACAGAACCAGAAAGAGCTCTGCACGAGAGACGCCGCAAGGCAAGACTTGAAAGACTGGCAGCGCCAAGTGCAAGTCTTAGTGTTCCACATCAGGAAAGCGACGACGAAGTGTCTGTGCATTCGGAGCACAGCGACTCTGACTTTGACAGGGAGGTAGTTCAGGAACCAGTTAACATGGCTGGAAATCAACCTCCTGCAGAAAGATTGTTAGGGGACTATGGAGGGGCAAATGCTCAACCCAACCGGATGACTATTGTTAATCAACCTGTGAATGTGGCACATTTTCAATTGCATCCATCCACCATTCGCCAGTTAGAGAGCAAGCCGTTCTCCGGAAGAATAAACGAGGATGCAAATAAGCATCTTCAGAGATTTCTCACTACGACAACTTCGTTGAAGATCGAAGGTCATTCAGAGGAGGCCAAGAGACTTGTTATGTTCCCGTTTACACTGACTGATGACGCAGAGGAGTGGTTTTACTCACTTCCGGCTGCAAGTATCACGACATGGCAAGAGATGGAAACGGCATTCCTCGATGAATATTTTCCTGCGTCGGTGTTTATCCGAAAAAGATACGATATTGTCAATTTCAAACAAAAAGAGGGGGAATCATTGGGGGATGCATACAAGAGGTTCAAAAGGTGTTTGACTGCATGTCTTACTCATAACATGGACGCTACCGAGCAAATGCAGAATTTCGTGAATGGGTTGCGACTTAAGACAAAGCAGCTTATTGATACCGCTGCTGGTGGTTCAACAAATTTTGCTACAGCCACAGTTATGAAAAGGATCATAGAGGCAATTGCTGCTAATGAGCATCTTGAGTTGTATGATCGAACCATGAGCCAACCGGAGGGCAAAATTGATTTGAAATTGCCAGAGCAGGTTGTTAAGATGGAGGATCAGATTGCTGCAGAGGTAGAGAGAATGTTAAAAAAGATGAATATTGGAACTCAGACAGTAGCACAGGTGGAACCGGTTAAAGCGGTTCTTTGTGAAATATGTGGTGGACCGCACTTTGCTATGCATTGTGTGGCAACTCAAGAACAGGTTGAGCAGATTCATATGTTGAGGCAAAACAATCCTTATGCCAACACATATAATCCGGGGTGGAAAAATCATCCGAATTTCTCATGGAAAGACCAGCAAGGAAACGTCCAGAAGCCGGTTCAAGGACAACAACCATATCAGCCTCAAACTCAACAATACCAACCACAGGGACAACAATATCGTCCGCAACAACAACCATACCAGCAACCTCAACAACAATACCAACCACAGGGTCCAAGAAAGGCGGAGTGGGAAATTGCCATTGAAAAGATGGCCGCTCAAAGCTCCCAATTCCAAGAAGAGACACGTAGCAATTTAAGGAACACCGGAGCCTCAATCAAGAACCTTGAAGTACAAATGAGTCAAATTGCTCAACACCTTGCAATTCCGCAAGCACCAGGAGCTCTCCCAAGCGCAACTGTTACTAATCCTAAAGACAATCAAAAAATCAATGCCGTCACTACACGGAGAGGGAAACCACGTGAAGTGGTGGAAAAGGATTCGGAGAGTGAGGATCAATTGCTTGAGGTGGAGCTGGACATAAGAGAGAATGAGCAGGTGGAAGAAGAAGTAGTAACACCAGCACCAGTTACGAAAGAAAAAGTATTAACACCAACACCAGAAGTCAAGCTGCCTTACCCTCAAAGAAACAAGAAAAAGGGGCAGCAAGAAAAGAATTTTGAGAAGTTCCTGGAATTATTCAAAAAGCTGGAGCTGAACATTCCGTTGTTGGAGGCACTTGAGCAAATGCCCACCTATGCCAAATTCATGAAAGACATCATCGCTAAAAAGCGAACCATTGCAGACCACCCCATTATTCTAACAGAAACTTGTAGTGCTATTTTGCAGGGTATGAAGATACCAGTGAAAAAGAAGGATAGAGGAGCAGTTACTATCCCTTGCACTATTGGAGATAGATCTTTCAAGAGAGCTCTAATTGATCTGGGGGCAAGTATCAGTCTCATGCCTCTATCGATCTACAAAAAGTTGGGAATTGGTGCAATCCAAGACACTCGGATGACTCTCCAATTTGCAGATCATTCGGTCAAGCGACCTTACGGAGTAGTCCAAGACGTCCTTGTGAAAGTGGATAAGTTTGTGTTTCCGGTAGATTTTGTAATTCTTGAAATGCCAAAAGACGAAGAGATGCCGATAATTTTGGGACGACCATTCTTGGAAACGGGGAGAGTCATGATAGATATGGATGGGGGCACTCTGACTTTGAAGGTTTATGATGAAGAGTTAAAAATCAATGTTCATAATACCATGAAGCATAAAGAGGATATTGGCACTAGTAGCAATATACAAGTGCTCCAACAAGTGGTAGAAAGTAATCATGTGGAGAGTGTATTGCAATTACCTCTCGAAAAAGTTTTGAGCATGCAAATTTTTGGAGAAAATGAAGAAGCCGATGATAATGACTTGGAGGTGGTATCTATGTTGGAAACTCAACCTATCTTTAAAGGTTCTCGAACACATAGGTGGGAAGATCTAAGGCAACCAATAGCATTGGGTGGCAATGAAGAAAAGCCAAAAAGTTCAGAATTGAAACAGCTTCCGGAGAATCTTAAATATGTTTTCCTCGATTCTGAAGAAAAATGTCCCGCCATCATTAGCTCGAGCTTGAAAAATATACAAGAAGACAAGTTAATTGAAGTTCTGAAAAAGTTCAAGGGGGCTATGGGTTGGAAGATTGAAGACCTCAAGGGAATAAGTCCTACGATGTGCATGCACAAAATTCTCATGGAAGAAGATCACAAACCGGTGGTGCAGCCTCAAAGGAGATTGAACCCAGTTACGAAGGAGGTAGTGAGAAAGGAAGTTGTGAAGCTGTTAGATGCAGGTCTTATTTACCCGATATCGGACAGTTCATGGGTGAGCCCTGTTCATGTGGTACCTAAAAAAGGAGGTACAACGGTGATAGCTAATGAAAAGAATGAGTTGATTCCTACCAGAACGGTCACTGGGTGGCGAGTGTGCATAGACTACAGAAGACTAAATCTGGCCATAAGAAAAGATCACTTTCCATTGCCATTCATTGACCAAATGTTAGAAAGATTGGCTGGGCATGACTATTATTGTTTTCTGGATGGGTACTCTGGATACAACCAAATTGCGGTTGCACCGGAGGATCAAGAGAAGACAGCCTATACTTGCCCATACGGTATCTTCGCTTATAGAAGGATGCCGTTCGGGTTGTGTAATGCCCCAGCGACTTTCCAAAGATGCATGACTTCTATTTTTGCTGATATGCTTGAAAAGCATATGGAAGTCTTCATGGATGACTTCTCGGTTTTTGGTTCCTCCTTTGATAATTGTTTGGCTAACCTTTCACTTGTTTTGCAGCGATGTCAAGAAAGTAATCTGATCCTAAACTGGGAGAAGTGCCACTTCATGGTACGAGAAGGCATTGTTCTTGGTCACAAGATCTCCCACAGGGGGATCGAAGTTGATCAAGCTAAGGTGGAGGTTATCTCAAAATTACCACCACCTGTGAATGAGAAAGGTATTCGAAGTTTCCTTGGCCATGCGGGATTCTACCGCAGGTTCATAAGGGATTTTTCAAAGATAGCCAAACCGCTGACCACTTTGTTGGTTAAAGACAGGACTTTTGTATTCGATAAAGAGTGTGCCGATGCATTTGAGACACTGAAAAATAAACTAGTGTCGGCACCCATTGTGATTGCCCCTGATTGGTCTCTACCCTTTGAGATCATGTGCGATGCTAGCGACATTGCAGTGGGGGCTGTACTTGGACAGCGGAGAGAAAAATTGCTTCATGTTATTTATTATGCCAGTCACGTTTTGAACCCTGCACAGATCAATTATGCAACCACCGAGAAGGAGTTGCTAGCTGTTGTGTATGCCTTTGATAAATTCAGGCAATATTTGTTGGGTTCAAAAGTGATTGTTTACACTGACCATGCTGCTTTAAAATATCTCTTTGCCAAGCAGGATTCGAAACCCAGACTTCTGAGGTGGATTTTACTTCTCCAAGAGTTCGATGTAGAGATTCGCGACAAGAAAGGGTGTGAAAACACTGTTGCAGATCACCTTTCGCGAATGTCACCCATTGAGGAGACAGAAGAGCGGCGTCCAATAAAGGATGAGTTTGCTGATGAACACATCCTAGCTGTTATTGGAGTGCCTTGGTTTGCTGATTACGCAAACTACCTTGTTGGCGGTATAATACCTGACGATTTTGATTCTAACCGCAAGAAAAAGTTTGTTCATGATTGCAGGTTCTATCTATGGGATGACCCATACCTATACAAGAGAGGAGTAGATGGGCTGATAAGACGATGTGTGCCTGAGGAGGAGCAAAAGGATGTGTTGAGAGCATGTCATGACTCGGAATATGGAGGGCATTTTAGTGGGGATCGTACTGCCTCCAAAGTCTTGCAGTCAGGATTGTACTGGCCATCATTGTTCAAAGATTCCCAGGAAATGGTAAAAGAATGTGATAAGTGTCAGCGTACTGGGAACATTTCAAAAAGAAATCAAATGCCCCAGAATTTCATGTTAGAGGTGGAGCTATTTGATGTTTGGGGAATTGACTTCATGGGTCCGTTTCCACCATCATTCGGGAAGAATTACATCTTAGTTGCAGTGGACTATGTCTCAAAATGGGTGGAGGCGGTAGCTTTACCAACTAATGATGCTAAGGTAGTAGTCAAGTTCTTGAGGGAGAACATATTTGCTAGGTTTGGAGTACCGAGAGCACTTATTAGTGATGAAGGAACGCACTTCCTAAATCACCTCATGGAGAAACTCCTGCAGAAATACAATGTGAAGCATCGGATAGCCACCCCTTATCACCCTCAAACAAGTGGTCAGGTAGAGGTGTCTAATAGACAGCTCAAACAAATTCTCGAGAAGACAGTGAGTTCGTCGAGAAAGGATTGGGCAACAAAGCTAGATGATGCGTTATGGGCTTACCGAACGGCGTTCAAAACACCCATCGGGATGTCACCATACCAACTTGTTTATGGAAAAGCATGTCACTTGCCTTTAGAGCTTGAACACAAGGCATTTTGGGCAACTAAATTTTTGAACATGGACTTGTCTCTAGCAGGAAATTCTAGAATCTTACAGTTGCATGAATTAGAAGAGTTCCGGAATCGTGCGTATGAAAATGCCAAGGTTTACAAGGAACAGACCAAGAAGTGGCACGATAGGAGGATTCAGAAAAAAGAGTTTTGGGAAGGACAGCTGGTCCTTCTGTACAATTCCCGTTTGAAGCTTTTTCCGGGAAAATTGAGATCCAAATGGTCGGGACCATTTATGGTTCATAAGGTGTTCCCTTACGGTGCAGTTGAAATAAAAAATCAAGCTAATGGAGACATCTTTAAAGTTAATGGGCAGAGATTAAAGCCATATTTCCAAGGTCAACCAGTTGGACAGGTTGATGTCATTCGTCTTGCTTAGTAGGACGATGGACCGTCGAGCCATGCGACGTTAAACGCAGCGCTCCGTGGGAGGCAACCCACGTTTGTTTCTGTTAACTTTCATTTTCTTTGTTTTATTTCTTTTCTTTTGTAGGTGGTAGAGTTTGGACCGGTAGACGCAACTCGAGTAAAAAGGCACGGAGAGTGTCCATTTTTGGTGCATTGAAAGCCAGCAACACGGGCACCCGTGTGCAGTAACACGGCCCGTGTTGAAAACTGCCTGAAAAGAAGAAATAAAAAATTCAAAAAAGTGGCTTCAGCACTTGCAACACGGGCACCCGTGTGCAGCAACACGGCCCGTGTTGCCCTCAGCACGCCACCAAATGCCAATCCAGCTTTTTCACACGGCCGCCCGTGTGCAGGGACACGGACCGTGTGAGCTGTGCGGGGCAGAATTTTTCAAATTTTTTTAAAACCCCATGTGGGGCCCATCTCCATTATAACCAATCTTCTTCTTCTTTCCATTCATTCTCCCACTTTTCTTTCTCATCCTCCATTAAACCCTAGCCTCCACCTTCACTAAACTCATCATACCACCATCAACCACCCATCAAAACACCATAGTGCTTTCACAAAAGTTGTTCTACTCTCCATCCTCTTCACTTCTATCGGTTCAGATTTTTGATTTCGTGCAATTTTATTTTTCCGAATTTTTCCTTGTGTTATTTGTGTGTTTTTGTTAACTTTTTCTTGCAGAGCTATTACAATGCCTCCC
This sequence comes from Vicia villosa, assembly GCF_029867415.1. NCBI lineage: Eukaryota > Viridiplantae > Streptophyta > Magnoliopsida > Fabales > Fabaceae > Vicia > Vicia villosa. Next base: position 59,847,572 of record NC_081184.1, on the reverse strand, counting down.
CGAAAGACAACCACACGCCGTAATGTTCGGGATGATTTTGCCGAACCCTCCCAACCGAGGCAGCGGGTCCGTCGCGCTCCAACTCGGGCAACCGTTCGTAGAGGGGACCAAGAAGAGAATGCCCATGGCATTACGTTTGCACTTCCTGAACACAAAGCTAGGTATGATATTTTAGTGCAACGTAAATTGCTACCGACTAGATATATTTGTGATGATACTCTTACCAAGTTAGGCCTCAAAGATGAAGTCTACCGGATGTTTCACAACATCGGTATGTTGCCTTTTATGCTGTTTGAGGCACCGACTTATGAGGGCCTAACTTTGGAATTCCTGAGCACTGTAGATTTCAAATTGAGACACAAATGGAATGGCTCCGAAATGGAGTACTTTGGTGATCTAGAGTTTTATATGTTTGGGCATAAGCATGTGTTGTCTGTGGAAGAGGTAGGGGAGGCACTGAAATTACCGTCCTCTGGACCAGGCGCTGCCCCTGAAACTTTTCCTGCTTGTGAATTCTGGGAAGCCATTACTGGTGCAGCTGGGTACAATCCAAGCAAGGCTAAGGCCTCGGGGATTCATAACCCTTGTTTCCGTTATGCTCAGAAAGGTTTGGCTTTTACCTTGTTTGGGAGGGGGGACAGTACAGGGGTCTGTGCGAAAAGAGAGCTATTTTTGTTGCATAACATGATTGAGGTAAGTCGGGTGAATGTGGCTGCTTTTGCTGCTAACCACCTGAAGCAAGTTGGTAATGCTTCTTGTGGAGAGATTTCAGTTGGGGGAATGATCTCTCAATTGGCTGAGCACTTGGATTATGGCCACTTGTTGAATGATGAGCCTTCATTACCGGGTAAGAAAATTGATTTGCAAACTCTTGTAAATCAGCGGATGATTATAGTAAAGCCTGGATATTACTCACTAACTGTCCATGGACAGCATGTTATGGCACTACCTGCACCTGATTCTGTTTCTATTGCAAATCGTGCTAACTGGTTATATGTAGCAACAGGTGAGTTTATGGGTGAAAGCCCTCCACATGACCATGATTTTGCAGGTGACGACATGGAGGACGACCTCCCCGCTCAAGATCGCCCTGTCCCGCCTCCTCGGCAGTTTTTCCAGCACATTGTTGGATCATCTTCCATGACCCAGGATCAATGGGGGTGGGTACAAATGGAGATTGGCGCTCTCCGCACCGAGCAAACACGACAGGGTGTTGAGTTGTTCAGACAAGGAGACGTGGTGGATGATGTCCAGGAGATGATGCGACGCCTCATGTTGCAATTTCCTCAGGATCCTCCTCCTCCACCGCCTTATCAGTGAGATTGGTAATCTCCGTCACACTGGAATTAAAACATTGAGACAATGTTTAGTTCAAGTGTGGGGGAGGATCTATTTTGCTTTGCTTTCTGTTTTTTTTTTGAATTCATAGTTTAGTTTGTTTAATTTGAATTTTTTTCTTTTGTCTTCCTGTTCTTATGTTTATTTTGAGTTTGCAGTGCTGCCATTGTGTTACCAGGTTGGATACAAGTCGGAGGGGGGCGAATGACTAGATAGTGGTTGAACAACACATCTCACACTTGATCTCTACAGGCACCACGGAAGTTGACACAATCAAAGAAAAGAAGGTTGGACGCAATGAGGAAAACACTGAACCAAGAGAGAGTATGGTGAACTTTGGAGGAAAGGAAATTGCAGAACACCTAGAGCACTTTGAAGCATGCAAGCTTAACCTACCCGGTGAGATGTCAGAGCCAAATTTATAACATCCTTATGAGAGCTCAGTCAGGTATGGCACTATTCACTTTGATTTTGCGTATTTTCTCATAACACAAGCACACTATGAAAGCACACACTGAGGCAAGTTTCTTCTCCGTAACCCCGAGCCTTTCTAACCATCCCGTATGCATGTTATCCATCGTTAACCCCCTTTGAGCCATAATAGTTGTTTTGTTCATGTTGTTTTGTTCATTGTGTTAGTCTGTTTATCACCCGTTATCTCATTGTCCATGTCATCGCTCGGCATTCATAAGTAATCACTTGTAAGACACTAAAAGGATCTAAGTGTGGGGTTGTGAACCATTGAAAAGGGGGGCAAGGAAAAAAGAATATCTCAAAAAAAAAAAAAAAGAGAAAAAGATGAATATGCTCTTGTGAAAACCAACAAAAAGAGGTTTAAATTTCAAAGCAGAATAAGATATTTGCCCCGGTCCACTTTTAATCTGAAAAAGGTTCAAACCCCATTCTTATGATTCAGATCAAAATGAGTAGAGAAGTGAATCCTATGTAATGCCGAGCACCTAAACCATTTGTTACCCCGTTCTTTGTTTACCCACCAAACCAAAGCCACGTTACATCCCTAAGACCTCATAAAGTGTGTGTAATCTCTGTGTGTAGTGATTTGAGAATTTATTCAAAGTTGAAAGTAATATGCATGCCTTGATACTATGAGTGTAGACACTTTAACCCGGAGAGATTTTGTGAGAGTGTGAAAAGCTTGCAGGTGAAAAGCGTGTTCGAAAGTGGGAATGCCATTGATAGTCTGGAGAAGGAAACCTTACACTCGATTGCTAAGTGTAGGAATCTTGCGAAAAACCTGGTTGTGTTGTGGAGAAAAGAGTTTCGTCGGTGACCTTTGTTTGGACTCGATACATCACTTGAGGACAAGCAATGAGATAAGTGTGGGGTTGTGATCGGTCACCATTTCTAGTAAGTTTCCGCACCTTTTCCGACTAAAAGTCATAATCTTGGTAATACTATGTGGCATTGTTATAGGTTTTGTTAGTAAGTTTCTTGTTTGTCGATTGTGTGATGTTGTTGCATGATTAGTGTGTTCTGAGTATCATTCAAGTGCCGTTTTATGCGTTGGTTGTTAGTTTGTGTGTGGCCAGGTTAATGCACAGGAGAGGTCGAAGTTTATGGCGCGCACGAGCGAGAAAAAGAAGCCAAAAGAGCCAAAACTGAGGTCAACACGGGCACCCGTGTGTGTGCACACGGGCCGTGTCAAAAGATGGCTGGAAAGTTGGTTTTTGGATAGAAAAACAGAGGTTTCACACGGGCACCCGTGTTCCTGCACACGGTCCGTGTGAAAAGCTGCGCAGAAAGTGAATTTGTGGTGCTGAAGCAGTTGACCAAAACGGGCACCCGTGTTCCTGCACACGGTCCGTGTTGGTAGGCGCGGGCAGATTTCCAACTTTTGATATTTTGAAAGCCTTGAACTCATTAAGGGTATTTTGGACCTTTGGGAGACGGGGGATGACTGCCAACACTACTAAAACCTAACAGGAAGAAGGAATCGGGCATCTTGGATCATTGAGCATAGAGAATTACAGAGAAAGAAGAGTCAAGGGTTTTGGAAGAGATCTTCAAGAGCACTCGCGATTGGAGATCATATCAACCGATAATTTCGTGTAATGACTTCAATTACTCTTGTTATTTTCTTAAACATTATGAGTAGCTAAACTATTTTATGCTAGGGTGATGTCCCTAAATCTTTTCATGTAATGACTTGTTAAAAACCGTTGTGATGAATTTGATGTTTTTATAATTTGAGTTTATGATTCAAAGATTTTCATGCTTCATTGTATTGGAAAATATTTTGTTGATCTATGATTAGGGTTAGGCTTGACACACCACTCTAATGCGTTTTGAATCAAAACATTACCGGTAAATCGCTTAGGAATAAGGATTTCACCATAGTGATCATCCATTCTAGAACACGATGCATAATGCCTTAATACTAAAATCAATTATTGAGGAATTGAAATTGACTTTTAAGTATTAAGAAGTTCTCCACTAAGGAATTAGGGAAAACTATTTTATGGAATTGATACTCAATTGTGGTCACATCTTTTCATGAACAACGGTGTTTTCAAGGAGTTACAGAAGATTTATACATCAACCTTAGCATGCTTTCTCATTTGTGAACCAAATCATCATTTACTTATCGTTTTTAATTATAAACAGTTAGTAGTTTCATCAAGCAAATCAAAAACCAACAATAGCTTTTTGTTCAATTGAAATTTAGTACTGGCTTATACTTTATTCGCAGTCCTTGTGATCGATACTTGGATTCAACTCCATTTTAATAACTACATCGGTAACAAAAGTAGTACACTTGCTATTTTCCGATCAATGACTCATCAAGAGAATCATTCAACTCTGTCCCAAGCTAAAGTACAGCAGAGGGAGAGAAGAAAATCAAGCCATAGTGGCTTAAATGCCAAGCTACACATGTGGAAAAAGTCAAGATTCCAACAAAGGCATAAATGCTTCTTAGCTTATCTTCTAAGCACTTCAGTGCTTATAAATAGGCTAGCATACTCCAGTAATCAAAAAGGAGAACGAATTGAGAGAAAAACTCTTGCTTGTAACACACTTGTAACATCTTAAAATATTTAAAGAATTTTGAAATTCGAATTCTAAGTTTAAGCTAGTTTCAATACAAAGTAAACACTTAAACACGTTCCTTGAACTTCACTGAACCTATCCAGATCATCAGCAAGCTTTGAAACTCACTGAATCAAGCACTACAGGTCACGATTTGTTCAAACAAAAACCAATTCGTATCTCATAATACATGCATATTTAACAAGATGTAGACATATATTTGAGCTTAGTTTGATGTCCTGATCATTTCTGGACACTTAATTAAGGTTTGGTTGCTTATATAGGAAGATACCATTCTAGGGTTCATAAACTAAATTTTTGGGCTTTCCATTAGAAGCAAAATTAAGTGAAATTGATGGCATATTCGAACTCAGTGAGCCAAACCCTGTTGAATGAACATGTCGCGCCAAATTTCTTTTTAGGTTTACCCCTATTCGCTATTTTGCAGGTTTGAAGCTCATCAATTACAGCGCTTCTCTCATAAAAGCGCTGTTAAAAGAGGTGTCTGGAGGTTGAAGACGAAGACGTGTCTTCCCCCCATTGGTTCAGGCGCGCGCGTTTTTTTAAATATAACCCTTGGTTTCAGTGTTTGCAGGCGCGTCATAAGTGGTGGTCCCTCACCATCTAAGCCATCAGATCTCATTTAATGACTCATCCAACGCATCAGAATAAATCCCCATGCCATGGACTCTCAGATTAATCACACTTGATCATATCCTTTTATTCTTTTTATTTCTATTTTAATTTCTTTGCAAAATTAATTAAAAATAGTTTTAAAAATCCAAAAAATAGACAAAAAATATTTTTAGACTTCTAAAATAATATATTATTTTCTGAAATAAAAATATTTTATTTTTCTTCATAATTTCAATATTTTGCATAATTAATTAGTATATGTTTATATACTTGCTTTTTAATTATTCTAACCAATCAAAAAATCATTAAAAAAATTGTTCTTTATATAAAATATAGTTTATATATTATAGGCTAATTTTGTACATATTTTGAATAATTTTCTCTTTAAGTTTTAATTATTTGTGTAATTATTTGCATAATTATGTATTAATTAGCTTAATCAATTTCAAATCAATTTCAAAAATTCCAAAAAAATTAGTTTTGTTTTAAAATTAATTGACAAATATTTTGTACATATTTTAAACTTAATTTCTAGGTTTAAATCTATTTTCATCTTTTTCTTCATTTTAATTTAATTAATCATGCATTAATTATAATAAAAATCAATCATAAAAAAATCCAAAAAAACATGCCTTTTATTTTTCTTGTAATTTAAATTCCTAGATAAATGTATAGGATGTCAAATTCATGTAAATAGGCTAGTTTACATTTCCTGCACAATCGATGTAATAGCGTAGATTTACTTTCCGCACTTTACATTTCCGCATTTTAATTTCCAGCATTTATAAACTGCGTGTATGTCAAAGATAAAATTGAATCGTTAGATCACTAACTTCAAAGATAAAATATCTGAATCCAATCACAATCACACTTGCACCTCTTAAGGTAATCCCTTCTCATTCTTTTCAAAATCAAAGTCAAAATTCTACTGTTTTAAGTACAAAATCGAACCTTTTGTTTATATCCGGTGAAAGGATAGATTTTTAAAGGAAATAGGATAAAGACCTTACAACTCAGGGTAGACCTCCTAGTTTGCTTGCTCAAATCAAAACAAACAAAATTCTCATACACTGTTGTTTTTCAAAACAAAACTTTCCAAAAAGACAATATTTTGTATACATCCAAACTCGGATCATTACAAAGTTAACGTTCTTTTCAAAACATCTTTCGAAAGATAAACAAACATTTTGTATACATCCGCACAAGGATCATTACAAATTCAATTTACAAAGGTATTTGAAACCACATATGAGCATTCTAAAGCAATTGAAAAATGATCGAAAAACAAGTGAGCTAAGCAAACTTAAGAGCCCATGGATAACCATGGATACAAAGGGTGCTAACACCTTCCCTTTGTATAACCTACCCCCTTACCCAGAATTTCTTAAAGGTCTTTTTTCTGTTTCTTTTATAAACCTTTCCTTAATTGGATAAAATAAAAGGTCGGTGGCGACTCTGTGAATTTTCAAAAATGCGAAAGCATAAGCGATAAAAAAAAGAGTCAGTTCACGTATCTCTCCCGCTCAGAGGTATGGCCCGAAAAAATGGAGGTCCACAGAACTGGCGACTCTGCTGGGGAATTACTTTCAAAAAACAAAATGTTTTCTAAAGGGGTTACCTTAAGAGAATAGGTCACTTCGATGTTTTCAATTGTTTGACTTGATTGCTCTATTTTTCAAAGGTTTGTTTGGGTATTTTGCTTGTGTGGAAGATTCTAACCCGAATCTCGAGATACCTTAAGTATATGACAATAGACCAAGGAAACTGTACGGCATGTATCGATACGGTTGATCTGGTAGTCATTGTTAGTGCGATACTTTGGTTTATACTGATGTCCCTTGAAAACGTTCAAGGAGTATATTAGGCTTCCGAAATGTCATTAAACACTAATTTGTCTTAGAACCTTTTTAGTTGAACTTGACTTATGGCCTATTAAGTGGCTAGCTTTGAAATTGATCGAAGTTAGTTATCCTCGAGGAATATTTTGATCGGCCGCTCGAGCGCCGTATTGAGATGTTACTTCCAAGGATCATAGAACCCGAATACTATTCTAGGACAGGTTTTAACCAACTCAACTTCAGTGGGGAGGGTATCACCTATCAGCTCCATGCAAGCCTTTAAACCTATGGCTTTTGTTTGATTTGTTTTTGTGTGCCACATGTTTGCATCATAAGCATATCATTTTCTCACAAAACACTTCAAGGATCAAAGAGTTTACCTTTGTTTTTGTAGGTAATGGCTCCCGCCACCCGAGATTACATCCGAATCAACATCTCAACGGTACCATCTGAACTAAAAGACTTAGTGTCAGAATTCCCCAGGAATGTTCAATTCACCGAAAGGCATGGTCACCTACTCCATTTGGTTACCTCAAAATTTGAAGAAGACATGATACGGGTCCTATTCCAGTTCTTTGACCCTGAACATCATTGCTTTACCTTTCCTGATTACCAAGTTGGTACCCACTTTGGAAGAATTCTCTGAACTAATTGGATTACCTGTTCGAAATCAATTACCTTTCACTGGCTTAGAAAGGATTCCAAAACCTGAAGTCATTGCTGCTGCTTTACATCTGCGAAAATCAGAAATCTAGTCCAATTGGGAAACAAAGAGTGGAGTTAAGGGTTTGCTTGCCAAGTTCTTATTGGAAAAGGCTCGACTACTGCTAGAAAACAAAAGTTATCCAGCTTTTGAGGAGGTTATGGCCCTTTTGATCTATGGGTTGGTTTTATTCCCTAATCCCGACCAGTTCATAAGTGTACACATCATCAACCTTTTCCTAATCCGTAACCCGGTACCAACATTGCTGGGAGACATTCTACATTCTCTACACACTCGTACCATGAAGAAACGAGGAACTCTCATGTGCTGTATACCACTACTGGCTAGGTGGTTTACATTTCATCTTCCTCGATCAGTGTTGAGAAATGAACAAAGAATGCAATGGTCTCGCAGGATTATGTCTTTGTCTCATTCAGATATCCGGTGGAACAACTTCTTTCAAAGATACATTAATATCATTGATCATTGTGGAGAGTACCCTAATGTGCCACTCCTTGGCATCAAAGGAGGAATCACTTACAATCCCTCTTTAGCTCTACGCCAATTCGGATATGCAAGGAGTAACGGTCCTCATGACATGATTATCCGTGGCATTGTGTTTGATTACGAGAATGATTCTCATAGACACCGACGAAGGTTCATACATGCATGGGACAGTGTCTATAGAATAGAAAGCAAAACTTTGGGGCAATGGAATTCTATCCCTATGGAACCTTACCTCAGATGGGTCCGCACTCAAGCTCAGAAACTCATTATGCCATATCCCGCTATTCTACCTGTGACTATTGAGCCAAAGATCGAAGGAGACGAACCCCAAGTTATTCTACACCCGGATATACCAACTGACCTAGAAGAGTTGCAAAAATCTTGGGTTCAACTAAAAGAGGAAAGAGACACCTTCAAAGCACACTGTCAGGACTATGAGAAAAGGATATTGGAGCTCACCGGACAGCTTCAAGAAGAACAGCAGATCAACACATTCCTGGGGGCAAAGAGAAAGCGTCCATGGGAGACCTGAAGGATCATTTATTTTATTTCTGTCTTGTAAGCCCAAATGAGGCAAAGAAAAAAAGAGAATAAATTGATTAACTAATGTTTGTTTCTTCTTTAACAAATCTAAACTCTAAGATCCTTGAAAACATTGCACACACATTTCATTTCATGCATTGCATATACATTTCATACATTGCATTCATATACATTGCATATACATTTCATTCATATACATTGCATCCAGTCATACACATTGCGTAACAAGTTCTCATGACGGATTTCTCATCTCCTCGCTGTTTATTTCAGTCAGAAGAGATGGAATCTGAGACAAGCATCAAGAATCTCGAAGCACAGAATGCCCAAGTTCAACTGGCAATTCTGGAACTGGCAAAGGGGCAACAAGAACTGAAAGCCCTGATAATCAAGAAGAAAAAGAAGCCCAAAGGATCTGTAGGCTTGAGTCACCTGAAAAGGAAGATCAAAATCCCAGTCAAAAAGTTCAAAAAGCCACCGATCCCTGAAACAGTCGGTGATGGTGAACAAGAAGACAATCAAAGCAACCATGGTTCTGCTAAACCCTCTCTCTCTTCAAATGAAGAAGATGATCATTCTGGGGACGAACCGGATGATGACAAAAACCAACAGCTGGAAGACCGTATGAAAGCTATGGAGATACAAAAAGTACCTGGTTTAGATTTCAATGATCTGGGGCTCATCTCGGATGTTGTTATCCCTCCAAAATTCAAAGTTCCTGTCTTTGCAAAATATGATGGAGTTTCTTGCCCGAAACTACATCTGAGATCCTATGTGAGGAAGATACAACCTCATACAACAGATAACAAATTGTGGATTCACTTCTTCCAAGAAAGTCTGTCGGGTACACAACTCGAGTGGTACTACCAGCTGGAAAATACCAAGGTTCATACTTGGGAAGAATTAGCTGCTGCTTTTTACAAACAGTACCAATACAATGCTGATCTTGCGCCAACCCGTACTCAACTAAGGGGCATGTCTATGGGACCAAAAGAAAGTTTCAAAGGATATGCACAAAAGTGGAGAGATATGGCTGGAAGGGTTCAACCACCCTTATCTGATCGCGAACTAGTCGACATGTTCATGGGCACTTTAACTGGCCCTTTCTATAGCCATTTGCTGGGAAGCTCATCATCAGGTTTCACTGACCTGATACTGACCGGAGAATGTGTCGAAAGTGGAATTCAAAATGGAAAAATTCAAATAGGTTCCTCCTCTGGTACTACAAAAAGGCCCATCAGCGGGAGAAATGAGGTCAATGCAACGCAAATTCAGAAAAATCGCAAAAGTGAGCAGCATCAATCTGTAGGGGCAGTTCTGATCTCCGCATCTGCACCTCAAAAAGATCAACGGCCAAAATATACGCATCGACCAGATGCACCAAGAAGAAATTTCACCAGAATCAACATGCCAATCTCTTAGGCATTGCAGCACTTGCTAAAAGCAGATCTGATCACATTAAAAGGTCCTCCAAAGAATGTCAACACTTCCTCTCCGAATTATCGCCCTGATGCGACATGTGCCTATCACTCAAACTGTCCAGGACATGACGCAGATCACTGTTGGGCCTTGAAAAATAAAATACAAGATATGATAGATGCTGGGGAAATTGAGTTCGATCCTCCAGAAACTCCAAATGTCATCACTGCACCTATGCCAAAGCATGACAAAACTATTAACGCTATCCTGGACACTGTTTACATCTATGATGTGAACGAATTATCAACTCCACTCTGCGAAGTCAAAGGAAAGCTAATCCGAGCTGGTTACTTCCCAGGATGTGACCCCGACTGCTTTTATTGCTCATACCTGCGCAATGGTTGTGAAAATCTGAGGATGGGAATTCAAAAGTGGATGGATCGCCGTATCATTATGTTTGAGAGGCTCCCTTCTATGGACGTGCTGTGCGAAGTCTTTGCAAACGGGATGAGAATAGAGGATGCCTCAGTGATCTCCAGCTTACCATTCAAAATCTCTGCCAAGGCTCCATTCAAAATTTCTGCTACACTCAAAGTGGCATCAGTAGTCATTTCTAGTCCAACTCCATTTCCATACTCCTCAGACAAAGCTGTCCCATGGGGATACGACACTAATGTTTATGTTCATGGAGTTAAGCAGGGTACCTCGACTGAAGAGGCCGCAAAGTTAACTACTCCAACTGTGGGTAATATTGTGGGTACCAACAAGATCACGAGAAGTGGAAGAATCTTTTCACCAAAAATTTCTCCAAATGTTGCTGCTGGTCCAGTCCGAGTCCCAGTTCCTAATCAAGATGACAGCGCTCGAGGCAAAGAGCCACAAGTTGAACAAGTTCAAACCCCGGTGGAGATCACTGCTGAGGATCCATCAAAGCAAGAAATGGAGGAAATATTGAAAATCATCTGCGAGAGTGATTACAATATTGTTGAGCAACTGGGGAACACCGCTTCAAAAATCTCAATGCTATCTCTGCTAAAATATTCAGAAGCTCATGCCAAAGCTCTGATGAAGTTCCTTAAAGCTGCGCATGTGCCTCAAGAGATCTCAGTCGACCGATTTGAGAATTGTGTTGCCAATCTAACCGTGAACAATGGTCTCGGTTTCTCTGATGTGGAGCTAACCCCTGCTGGAAAAAATCACAACAAAGCCCTACATATCTCCATTGAATATAATGGCACCACTCTATCTCATGTGCTAGTAGATAACGGTTCTTCTTTGAACGTGTTACCGAAAACAGTACTAGAAAAGCTTGACTTCGAAGGAATTGTGTTACAACCAAGTGATGTTGTGGTAAGAGCCTTTGACGGGTCAACAAGAACGGTATACGGAAAAGTGAATCTCCCAATCAGAGTGGGTTCTCAAATCTTCGATTCTATCTTTTACGTAATGGAAATTCACCCAGCCTACTCCTGTTTACTTGGACGCCCTTGGATACATGGGGCAAACGCTGTAACTTCTACCCTGCATCAGAAGTTAAAATATCCAGTAAAAGGAAAGATTGTCACAGTCTATGGCGAAGAGGAATATGTGGTTAGTCACCTAAGCAATTCCAAATATGTTGAGTTGGAGGACGAATTCATCGAAACTCCATGCCAATCATTTGAGGTGGTCTCCCCAGATGTCTCTACCACCAAGCATATTCCTGCTACTTCAACTACAACTATGGCTTCTCTCAAAGATGCCAAAGCAATGATTGAACAGGGTGATTGCACAGTATGGGGACAGCTTCCCGATATACCCTACAAGTCTGACAAGCTAGGCCTGGGAAATCAAAAGAATGGTCAAAGTCCTCGTTCTGGAGGATTAATGTCACACTTCGTCAGCCAAGAAGTAAACGCTATTGAAGATGAAGGAGTGTTCTTGAACCATATCATTCAGCCATATCTAGATGAAATTCCACCCATTTCCATGGGAATGTGGGATGCTGTGGGAGAACCAAGTGACAGGTATAATTATCAGTATACCGCACCTCAGAATTCTTATATTGCTATGGAAGACATTACCCCGACTGGATGGGGTGATCAATTTGGAAATGACGAAAGTTCCCAAGTCCCGTCACTGAGCAATATCAAAATCCACCCAAAGAAGTATGGGACACGCTAGGAGAACCCAGCGGCAAATATGACTATATGGTGAAATATTCCGCTCCTCCGAGCTCACAAATTGCTATGGAGGACATTGTCCCAACTAGATTGGATGAACATTACGATGACAATTTCACTTTTGAAAAAGCCAGGGAAATACCAAATAACGAGGGTTGCTTTCTGTCAGCATACACTCCTCATCAGGATGCACAAGTCTCTATTCAAAACATCATCCCGACTGCATGGGACGGCCTTATCGAGCATCTTGCTCAGCCAGCAGAGATATCTCAGCCTGGGCTCTCGTATCCAGCAGAGTATATCGCTTATCCCGAAAGATCACCGGCTCATTTTCCCACTGATGAAATCAATGCTGTGGAAGATGAAGAAGACAACTGTAACTGGAACAGCTGGATACTCCCTGCTCACAACAGTGGATTGAACAACTGGAAAGCTGAGGATGTGATCTCCTTTGACCAGGAGTAAATGCCATTTCCTGTTTTCTTTGTGTATATTGTGCAAAGATAAAAATGGTTCCTGAACAATCGAACCATGAGCCTGAAAGCCGTGTGCCTTGCCCAAAGCACACTGGCCCTTCTATAAGGGCTTATCATATCATGATCATGTGCATTCAATAAAATCATGGGACGCTTACATATTTAAAATTTTGTGATCCTTTTTCTTTCTTTCTTCGCTTTCAAATAGCTATGTTTTTTCTTCACACACACTCACATAACTAACATGCAGATTCACATACACTCTGGATCCAGTCAACAACGATTCTTCTATTGCCCGTCATGACTTTGAAAGTCCGATCTACCAAACTGAGGACGAAAGTGAGGAAGATTGTGAAGTGCCAAGAGAAATTGCAAGGCTGCTAGAACAAGAAGACAAGGCCATACAGCCTCACGAGGAGCCAATTGAGGTCATCAACTTGGGCAGCAACGAAGAAAAGAAAGAAGTCAAAATAGGGGCTGATTTAGAACACAGCATCAAGCAAAGACTGATTCAAATGCTGCGAGACTACGTCGAGATATTCGCCTGGTCCTATGAAGATATGCCAGGCCTTGACACGGACGTTGTAGTTCATCGCCTGCCAATCAAAGAAGGTAGCGTTCCAGTCAAACAGAAACTACGAAGGAGTAGGCCTGATATGTCAAAAAAGATCAAAGACGAGGTTGAAAAACAGTTCAATGCCGGATTCCTAAAAGTTGTAAGTTATCCTCCTTGGATAGATAACATCGTGCCTGTACCTAAAAAAGACGGGAAAGTCAGAATGTGCGTGGACTACAGAGATCTGAACCGGGCAAGCCCCAAAGATGATTTCCCTTTACCACACATCGATGTACTGGTTGACAATACCGCACAATGCAAGGTATTCTCCTTTATGGACGGATTTTCAGGGTACAATCAAATCAAGATGGCACCCGAAGACATGGAAAAAACAACCTTCACAACACCCTGGGGAACCTTTTGTTACAAAGTAATGCCCTTTGGTCTGAAAAACGCAGGAGCAACCTATCAACGTGCAATGGTAGCGCTATTTCATGATATGATTCATCAAGAAATAGAGGTGTATGTCGATGACATGATTGCAAAATCCAACACCGAGGAAGAACATCTGGGTCATTTACACAAGTTGTTTGACAGACTCAAGAAATACAAGTTGCGACTGAACCCAAATAAGTGTACCTTTGGAGTAAGATCCGGCAAACTCTTAGGTTTCATCGTCAGCAGCAAAGGTATTGAGGTTGATCCCGCCAAGGTTAAAGCCATTCAAGAAATGCCTATACCTCGTACCGAGAAACAAGTCAGAGGATTCTTGGGACGTCTAAATTACATCGCCCGATTTATTGCCCACATGACTACTACTTGTGTGCCGATCTTCAAACTGTTGAAGAAAGATCAAGTGGAAAGGTGGAATGACAAATGCCAGTTAGCCTTTGACAAAATCAAAGAATATCTCCAAAAACCTCCAATCTTGTTGCCACCTGTGGAAGGCAAACCTCTGATAATGTACCTAACTGTGTTAGAAGACTCAATGGGGTGTGTACTAGGACAACATGACGAATCCGGCCGAAAGGAGCACGCAATCTACTATCTTAGCAAAAAGTTTACCGATTGTGAAACAAGATACTCACTACTCGAAAAAACTTGTTGTGCCTTAGCTTGGGCGGCTCGCCGACTAAGACTGTACATGCTAAATCACACCACTTTCCTAATCTCCAAGATGGATCCCATTAAATACGTGTTCGAAAAACCTGCTCTCTCTAGAAGAATAGCGAGATGGCAAATGATCTTAACAGAATATGACATTCAATACACTTCACAAAAAGCAATCAAAGGAAGTGTGGTAGCTGATCATCTGGCTCATCAAGCAGTGGATGATTATCAAGCATTGAACTTTGACTTCCCAGACGAAGACATTATGCTAGTCAATGACTACAAACAACCAGGACCAGAAGAAGGACCCGAGCCAGGATCCCGGTGGACTATGGTTTTTGACGGAGCTTCTAATGCACTTGGGAATGGCATCGGAGCTGTGATCATTTCCCCCGCAGGAGGTCATACACCATTCACTGCCAGGTTATGCTTCAATTGCACTAACAATATAGCCGAATACGAAGCATGTATTCTGGGTCTTAAAGCTGCAATCGATCTAAGAATCAAATTCCTGGAAGTCTACGGAGACTCGGCCTTGGTAATCTACCAAGTCAAAGGGGAATGGGACACGAAGCACCCGAATCTAATTCCTTACAAAGAATATGTGCTGAGTTTGATTCTTTACTTCAAAGAAGTCACTTTCGAACACATCCCACGCGAGGAAAATCAACTAGCTGATGCTTTAGCTACCATGTCATCCATGTTCAAAGTCAGGTGGGACAACGAGGCGCCTATGATCACCATTTACAGGCAAGAAGAACCATCCTATTGCAATGAGATCAATACCGAGGGAACAGAAGAAAAACCATGGTTCCATGAAGTAAAAAGATATCTCGAAGCTCAGGAGTACCCTGAAGGGGCATCCATTAACGACAGAAAGTTTCTAAGGAGATTTGCTGCCAAATTCTTTCTAAGCAATGGAACCTTATACAAACGCAACCATGACTCGACTTTACTTCGCTGTGTAAACAAGAAGGAAGCAGAACAGATCATGAAAGAAATACACAATGGTGCCTTCGGTACTCATTCCAGTGGACATACAATGGCTAAAAAAATCCTTAGAGCAGGTTATTACTGGTCTACCATGGAAACAGACTGCCATCATCACTCCCGAACATGTCACAAATGCCAGATATACGCTGACAAAGTACATGTACCTCCAGTTCCATTAAGCATCCTGACGGCTCCTTGGCCTTTTGCAATGTGGGGTATTGATATGATTGGAGAAATCAAACCTACTGCCTCCAACGGACATCGCTTTATCCTGGTCGCTATTGACTACTTCACAAAGTGGGTAGAAGCAGCTTCATTTGCTTCTGTTACCAAGAATGTGGTGGCCCGGTTCATCAAATACAATCTCATTTGTCGGTACGGCATCCCTGAACGGATTATCACGGACAATGGCACAAATCTAAACAACAGAATGATTACTGAACTTTGCACACAGTTCAAGATCAAACATCATAATTCTTCTCCATATCGACCAAAGATGAACGGCGCGGTGGAAGCTGCCAACAAGAACATCAAGAAAATCATACAAAAAATGACAGTAACCTACAAAGACTGGCATGAGATGTTGCCTTTTGCTCTTCATGGTTATCGCACATCTGCGTGTACTTCAACAGGGGCAACTCCATTCTCCTTAGTCTATGGTATGGAGGCAGTTCTTCCAATTGAAATTCAGATTCCTTCCCTAAGGATTATGAAAGAAGCCAATCTAGACGAAGACGATTGGATTCAAACACGGTTGGACCAGATAAACTTGATTGATGAGAAAAGGCTCGCCGCTATTTGTCATGGTCAGCTATACCAAAAGCGTAAGATCAAAGCCTTCAACAAAAAAGTCAAAAGTCAAGCATACCAAACTGGTGGCTTGGTTGTCAAACGCATCATCTTACCACAAGGTGATCCCAGAGGCAAATGGACTCCCACCTACGAGGGACCATTCATAATCAAGAAAATATTCTCCGGCGGCGCCATGTTGCTTACCACCATGGATGGCGAGGATTTCCCACACCCTGTGAATGTTGACATAGTCAAAAAATACTTCGCTTAAAAAGAAAAAAAACAGCTCGCTAAGTTGAAAACCTGAAAGGGCAACTTAGGCAAAAAAAAATGAGCGTCTCGGTGGATTGAAAACCCGAAAGGGCGATCCAGGCAAAAATTAGAGACTAAACAAATACTATCCCGGTAGGCTGAAAACCTGAAAGGGCAGCCTAGGCAAAAGTTAGGGAATGAAGCATACAACTATGTTCCGTTCAGCTGCCTACTCACCATCAAAATTCAACACCTCAAAGACACCGATCAGTCCAATCATTTTCTTCTAACAAGTGAGGGATGAGATGCTCGAAGAAAGATTGGCAATAGCAGAGTTGAAACTTGACTGGATCATTTTCACATAGCTATTTATCTTTATAAATATTTTCCAAAACTTTATGACAGTTTCCTACTTCTAGGATTGTTGTCTCCCTGTGCTAATCAGCCTATCATGGCTCTTTTTCAAAAATCAATGCAGCTTAGGCTCAAAAATCACTATTTTCACTTTTTCTGTTTTAAATACGTAAACATTCCAATGATAATTCTGAATGAACATGTGCATTTGAATATGATTGATATTTACCAGGAAAAACAGGAATAGCATTCAGGAAATGTCCCAATTATCTGGACATCATTCCATCAGAAGAAAATCCCCAAGAGAAACGCATTTCTCAGCAAATTCCTCAAAAAGATTTTCTCTTCAAAAGAAGTCTTATCCCCCAGCAGGGTTGTTCCAGATTACTATCTTCAGAAGGTGTGATCCCCGCACCCGGACTTGGTCAGATAGTGCATCGGAGGATTATGCATCTTCCTCATTCCCATTTGAAAGGGCATCAGAACTTCCAGCTACCTTTCATTCCCAAGTGATAGTCAAAGATCCTTCAACAGAGTACCATGGTTCTCAAAGAATTTCCCCAGCCGAGGGTACTCAAACAAGACAAAAGATCATCAACAATCACAATATAGTCATACCCAGATGACTGACGGAAATTTATTTTCCCAAATAGAAGCTTGACATCATATTCATACATCACACATTCATATATTCATATATCACATATTCATATTCATACATCACACATTCATATTCATATTCATACATCATACATCATACATCATACATCATACATCATACATCATGCATCCTGCGCATATTCATACGCATATTCATACACAACATAACATGCCTATTTCTCCTTTAGCTCGGGAATATCTTACATTATATGCATCATAAACATTGCATATCACTAACTTGATTTTTCAGGCAGACGGATATCTTCAACAAAGATGTTCTCAATCACATGCAGTGTTCACCTGAATTCCATGAACAGTTCTCTCAGATATAATCAAGCCGAAGAATCATTCTGATCACTTATCAACTCAAAAACAAACATCGCAGATCTAAGTCGATACCTCAGACGGTTCCAGAACGATCTAACATTGCAGATCTAAAGTTGATACCTCAGACGGTTCCAGAACGATCTAACATTGCAGATCTAAAGTTGATACCTCAGACGGTTCCAGAACGATCTAACATTGCAGATCTAAAGTTGATACCTCAGACGGTTCCAGAACGATCTAACATTGCAGATCTAAAGTTGATACCTCAGACGGTTCCAGAACGATCTAACAGTGAAGATCTAAAGTCGATACCTCAGACGGTTCAAGAATGATCTAACATCAAAGATCTAAAGCTGATACCTCAAACGGTTCCACAATGATCAACTTTCGAAATCTAAAGCAGAAAAAACTTTGGACAAGTTCCGTAGCAATCATCCTCCTAGACTTAAAGCGGTAACCTTGGACGGTTCCGAAACAGTCAACACAAAGACTTTCAAATCCTTCATCAAGATATAATCAATGGATTCATTCTGATGAACAAACCCTCAACACATTTTCCAGGTGGCATCTGAAAGCCCATCTCAGGTAATGTTTCAATCTGCCAACAACATTTCGCAGACGACATTCAAATGCAACTTCCAACATCTCTTCTGATCAAGGTAAGTGCAAATTTTCAGGGCATCTAAATATTCAATCATCTTCTACCTTCAGATTTCAGACAATCTCTTCAGGTTTAAGAAGATTGAATAGGGGCAACTGTTATACCCCAAAATTTGCCCGCATCTTTTTTCAAGAAAACTCCAATATGAAAATTAAGAGTCTCATATAATCATGGATTTTTATTTCAACAAATATCCTGACATATGAAATACTTAGTTTTTAGAATTTTTCTTATACAGTAAGGTGGCTTGCAGTTGAATTTATTCTTACGCAAACGCCAAATACTGTTTATTACTTCACACATGCTATTTATTTATTTACAGATAAATAGTACTGACACAATTGGTACAGAGTTAAATCATTTTGCAGGCGCAGAATCAGGAAACTCAGACTGTACTGGTAACAGTATATATTAGTTATTTATTATGTCTGTGTTTTTTTTAACAAGTCATGTAAATAAACTTTCATTTTTCACATAAAACAAAAACAAAAACAACAAAAAAAAGAAAATTAACTTTGACTGTTGATTTTTCACTCTAATTGCTACGTCAATACCTGAACAGTCAGTTGACAGCCAAACTGCTGGCAGTACAATTCTCAGTGTTTTGTACCATCAATCAAATCAATATTTTACAATTCAAAATTCCAAGATTTTTGTTCTAGAAGTCTTCTGAATATCACGCGATTAGCAGAGACTCAACACTGCACAAAAATCAGGTACGCTTAACTGTCTCCTACACAAACAGTCCCTGACTAGGGTTTTCTTGTTTTTACAGGAGAAACAAGTTTTCGAGACCTCAAATGGATTTCATGCACATCCATATATCTCAAAGTACCATCATACAAATTTTCAAACTTCAATTCACTCAGACGCACCGTCAGCAGCTCAAACAGTCAACAGACGACCCGTTTGACTAAAAAGTCAACAGACAGTCAAAAATGAAATTTTTTGTCAAAATCCATATTTTGTCAAAGGATTCATCATTTGATCATTGGATGATCATAATTCATCAAGGAAAGATCAAAAATCAACAAAACCCTAAGATTCAAAATTAGGGTTTTTGCCTGAAAAGTCAACTCAACTTTGACTGATCATAACTCTCTCATCCTTCATCCAAAAAATTCAAACCAAAGCTCATTTTGAAGAAAATTCAATTATCTTTCAAATGCAATTGATCCCATGGTCATTGCATTCACCATTTGAAAAATATGACCAAAGACATTACAGGTCATTTTCAAAGTCAACAAAAAGACACTTTTTTCAAAAGGACACACAAGGAGCATCAAAAATCATTTTGACATGAGACCAAAGACATTGGTTAGAGGACTCTTTGAGGTTTCCAAAAAGTGCAAGAACTCCTTCATATGACAAAAATTGAGGGATTTACACCTTGTTGAAGTTGGCTAAATTTTGGGAAAATGCATAAAACCAACATTGCTCAAAAATGCATTTTTTCCAAATGGGGCCAATTTTTCATGGTTCAAACATGTTTGCCTTGATATTATGGGCCTCCCACGACCAAGACAAGGCCCACTCCATTTTTTATTCATTTTTGCTTGATTTTATCTTATTTTAAGATTAAATGAAAAAAGGAAAATGGAAGGATAATGGATAGCTTGAATTCCAAGCATGACTCATCAAGAGAATCATTCAACTCTGTCCCAAGCTAAAGTACAGCAGAGGGAGAGAAGAAAATCAAGCCATAGTG